>NC_009178.1:932479-934979 GCF_000149385.1 Cryptococcus deneoformans B-3501A
AATTGCTCCAAAGCCTCATCGCTCTGGCCTTCAACACCAACGCCTCCACTCTCAACGACCACGGAGAGCAATAGGCTGGTGAGAGAGTAGGTGGTACTATCCAAGGGAGACTGTGCGGCGATAAAGTGGATTTGGTGCATGATCCTGGTTGTGACCTCTGTAGACAGTGCCGTCAGTAAATCTTTTAATCACTGCAGAAAGACACTTACCGCCGAGAGGTTCGTCCAGATAGTCTGAAGGAACGAAAGGAGACTCAGAGAATCGCAAAATGGTCGCCATCAACAATCTCCTAGTCTCACCCAGCCTTTCAGAAGCCAGGTTGCCAAGTTGCTGGAACTGAATCAGAGACTAATCTACAAGAGTTTCGAACGAGACTTACAGAGAAGACGTCGAACGCTCTGCCATCTACCAAGAAGCTTCCGGCAGCAAAAACACTACTCAACAACGCCGCTGCCATTCCTCCCACACATCTCTCAACCTCAACATTTCCAGCCTTGGTCAAAGCGCTCACAAGCTCAATACCTCTATTCAAAGCGCCCTGCACATGCCTAATCTGCTGTCTAGTGGCAGATTCCTTAGCTAATTGAGCGTTGATAAGTGCTTGGTCCTGCTTCGAATGTTTAACGCCAGCGGTGGCAGTGCGTTTTTTGGCGAGAGATTCGCGAACTTCTTGTTCCCACTTTTCGGTGGCGTAATCCTTACGGTTTTTATTTTCAGGCACGCCGTCCTTCTTTTGGGCCAATACTGAATCACATGGTTAGATTGGATGTCCATACTGAAGTAAAGCTCACTAACCATCAACAAAAGTCTGATCTTCGGGAGTCGCCCAGATACCTCTTTCTTCCAGCCCGATGAAAGCCAAAGACGCGGGGTTAAGGTCCTCCTTAAGTTGATGCACAAAGGCATCAACATACACAGAAGGACAAATGAATGCCAGGGTTGTCGCCGCATGATAAGCAGCCTCTGCAAGTCTCACATCCTATATTTCTTCTATTAGCTCTTTGCAATATAAGACCACATAAAAACTGCTTACCGAAGGGGGTGTACCGGCGGCTTCCCACAATTCAACCAAGATTCTGTCCTTTGCATCTCGCGCCACTGCAGCGGGATCAAGGCCCAGAGCTTGCACCAACCCGACCCAGCTCGTTTGTGCTTCAGGACTAATTTCAGGATGATGGGCGAGCACGATAAAGTCCACAGCAAGATTCTCCAGAATATCCTTAGGGGTATCAATATCGGCGACAAAAATGGACGACAGAAGACGGCCAATGTCTCGAGACTTGCTGGTCACGGTCTCTTCCTCCTCAGAAGAAGGTTTGGCCGCGGCGCGGCGCTCGTCTTGAGCCTGAAGCCATGACTGAAGAGCGAATCGGACTATTCGGCCAATTACTTGAGGCTGAGCCTTTGTAAGCTTGGACAGAACTTCAAGAGCTCCACGCCTGACAGGGCTAGACTTGCTTTCAAAGACCAAGTGGATGAAAGCCAGTCCTATAGAGATCCTGGCACCATCTGTGTTAATTTTGCTACTTGAACCACCTACGATGCCCTCAAGGGACCTCAACAGCCAAAGGTTATCTTCTGATGAGGGTAGTCGTTGGTACACTTTGTCGTTAAGCACGAAAGACGGCTTTGGTGAGGTCGCAAGGATACCTTCCATTGCCGGGCTGGAGGTAAGCTTCTCCGCAGAGGGCATACCCTTGAGAGGGCCAAGAGCAAGTGCGAGGGCGACGTAGCCTTCAAGGAAACCTGTGGGATTGGCAGGAGGACAAACGGAAGCGGCCTTGAGATTATTCTCTAGGGCAGGGGCAATTGCGCTTATGAGCTTCTCACCTTCCATCGAGAATTGCTGACCCTTGCTGCCAATTTCCCAGATAGCCTGACCGACGGCATTTGAAAGGGCACGGCGAGTTGGGATCTTGGTGGACGCAAGTTCTTTCAAAAGAGCTTGGCTAGCGGAAGCGGCCATAGACTGGTTGGAAGAAAAGGTATGGAAAAGATGGTGACCGAGGGCAGAACAGAGAGTTTGGAATGCAGGTTCGTTGCCCTCTTTAGCAATGAGGGTTGGAAGGGTATCGACTACCGAGGGTGAAACAGCGTCGGATACGGGCAGGTCGGTGAGCATATTGAAAAGCACAGTTCGGTGTTCGGGACTGGCCGTTTTACCGCCCTTCGGAAGAGCTATGATTTCACTGGCAATTTTCCCTTGCACAGTCTTGTCTGAGCATCTTTCAATGATAGCTCGCAAAAGAATCCGTGATTTATTTCGAGTATCAGCATTGGATGATTTTGAGGCAGAAAGTGTGGGATTGAGCAGCTTGGCGGGAAGAAGCGGAGAGATATCGTGGGTGCAGAAAGTGAGAAGATCAGCCAAAAGCTCAAGAGCCACTTCAGGCGATCGAAGCAGCATCTTTTCAGCCTGAGGAATAAGTTTCTCGGAGAGGACCTGATAAGAAACAAATTCGGACACGAATTCCTGAAATACTGTCGACGAGTGGCGGGC
>NC_009178.1:939979-949979 GCF_000149385.1 Cryptococcus deneoformans B-3501A
ACACTTTTGCGCGGAAACCAATGATCGTGCGGATATAAAATGGAATAGGAGCAAGGAATAATAACGATCATGAGTAGCCGTAGAAAAGGGAAATTTGTATCTTCACAGCACTCAACTCGCAAATCCCATATTCGCCCTTTACTGCAAGCAACTACCTCCCATCAAGTCAAATGAACATTTCGTACCATGTCATCCGCTTTTACCTCTAGCAAAGTCCGCCGGTCTTTGAGTAAGCGTCTTCTCTCCCGCATATCATTTGGCAACATCAACCAATTTGCTTCTACAGAGCAAAAGCTTCTCGGCGTTGCCTACTCGCATGCTGGTCTTATTCCTAAGAAAGACCCAATGCACCCGTCGCTTGCCAAGGTCCGAACAACCTATGAAAGCATTCCCAAGGGCTACATTGTCACCTCCATTTCGCGAGACCCTTTTACCTACTTTGGACTTTCCATCCAGGTTGCGGTCCGTCTTCCTGTCTCTGTTACAGCGTCCTACAAAGACGTCAAGGATTGTTATGTCCTGGAACAAACTTTGATTCGCATCGCGTGGGACGCGGCTCTCTCCAAGCTTGAAAACGGCAAGAGCCCTCGCAAGGCCGTCAAAAACGCCAAGAAGGTGCTTGCCCAAGCCATTAAATCTATCCAGAGCATTATTGGAACTGCTGGATACTTTCGCTTCGCCCATGTGCACTACAATAAGATTGCCACTTATCAGGCTATAGTCTGCACCTTCAAGAAACCATCAGTGGCCGAGCGCTGGGTGGGTAGATTGGAGAAGAAGCGGGTGGAATTTATGAAGTCTCTGGAGTGCGCTTCGGGAGCTCTTGCGAGGGATCAGTGGACCAGGGAACAAAAGGAAATTTCAAGCAAGTTGATTGCTTACCACAAGATGGAAAACAGACTTTTCAGATGGTGAAGAAGGATAACGTGAGAGGCTAACACAAAGAATGGTGTTGAAATTATAATTTTTTATAATTTACTCGTGATAATAATAATGCAATGATTTGATTCGATTCAATGTTTTACGACGGCGGTTCATCATTGTGCATGGTATGAATATATGCAAAGTTTAATGGGCCGCAATGCAGCCTGCGATTGGTTGTATGAGCATGCTAATATGATAATGTACAAGATGTTGATGAATGGGTACTCGAGATTGAAGAAAAGCCAGCTCCTCATGTGGCAGCCGCAATTTCGTGCTTGGCCGCTTCCTCGGATGCGAAACCGAGACCATAACCGCGCTTTATAGCGAAATCGCGCGAACGAGTGAGACTCGCTGGGTCTTGAGGAGGGACCCAGTACTCATCAATAATGGGGATCTGAAGCAGATTCATCTTTTTTTTTTTTCTTCTTGTCAGCACTGGCTGCTTACCCATTGATTCTGCATATGACACACGTACTTTTGGAGTAATGACCATCATGGTGTTGGTCTTCACCTCCATCCAATCGCTCCTTTCGAACGTCAATGGCTCACTCGCGATCATAATGATGTTCTCCCGCTTGTCCGCCTTTGTCATCCTATAGAGGCCCCTTCCAGAACCTTGATACTCGTCAAAGGACGTGCCAGAGGAGAAGAATAGGGAAGAGGCTTCGGACGTTCGGGACGAGATATAGCGCGTCGCGACAACGGTAGAGCCATCAGTGACGACAAAATTCATCAATGATGGGCCGGTCTACAAAACATGTTAGCAAGGGGGTAGGAAAGGAAAAAATAATGGAAAGGATTGATAAACTCACACAACCAGCTTCCTTGCATAACTTGTTGATGCAATGAATGGTCTCCATCATGGCGTCCCGTAATTCGACATGGGTGAATGATCGAGCGTGGGGGTTTTTCAGCTGGCAAATATCGTCAAATTGTCAAGATCTGACGAATGTTTATTAACACTTACTTTGGAGAGGAACACCATGAACGCCCATTCGGAGTCTGATCATCATATGTAAGCTTGCATCGGATCCGAAACATACCGCCTGAGACTCACCGGTATATCCCGAAGGGTACAAGAACAGCTCTTCAGGTAGACTTTGTTGCAACGCCCGCTTGATTTTGGGGAAATCGTTGATCTCGCCATTGTGCATCCACATTAGTTTATCAAACATCCATGGATGGCAATTGTCTTCGCTTGGAGCACCAGACATGGTGGAGGCTCGGACGTGAGCACTGGAAGGAAAGTTGTCAAATGAAATACTTTCTCATTCAAATTAGTAGACGTACAATACAAGGGAAGAGCGAATCTTTTCAGCCAGACGGGTGAGATTGGCATTACTCCATGCCTTTTGACCTTTGTTAGAAATGCTGTACTGTCTCAAGCGGTCATACTTACCGGCGATATAGACTTGAACAAGCATGGCCTCTCATTCTCCAGCTCTCTCTCAACCTCTCGCTCTTTCATCACTTCCAAAGTGTTCTCATCCATCTGTCCGTCGGCATCTACCGGATAGTTTCCCTGGACATCGTACGCTTGTGAGTGCGAAGCTTGAGCAGTGACAACGTTGGGACAGGTACACGGTGTTGAAGAAGGTACAGGAGAAGTAGCGGGGCGAGGTGCGGCGGAAGCAGGGATTGCGGGGAGAGGATCGTACCAGCCTATACCGAAGCCATCCGCCTAATTTTTATTAGATATTTCTGCGTATTTGAAAGCGACTGGGATGGAAGCTCACGTTGAGCGGACGACTGCTGGGCATACGCAGCTTGGACTCGAAAGCCTGGTTGATGATACTATGTCTGGGACGGGTGACGAGATGGGATATCTGTATGGACTCCGTGCCCTTGTAGACGAGCTGTTTCAGAGTGTGAATAAGGGTACATGGGGTGAGGCAATGTTTGATACATACCAGACGGCACATGGTTTATGACTGAGATAGCCAGAGTGGTGGGCTGATAATGCTGAAGTACCTTATGCAGCAGTCAGCGCGTGGAGGCTGATATATAGAGAGGGAGAAACGGGACATGGTGACTGTGATTGTCTACTTACTCAAGTCCGCTCAAAGGAGGCTGCCCGGGTATATATCGCTCCTTTCGCTCTGCTGCAGATATGGCGTGCGGCTGTCGTGCTATATCGTGCTGGGCTTCTGTGCTTGTATGGCCGTGTGGTGGAGTATGTCTGCAGCACTCTATTCTCCTGCGACGCTGCTCTCTACTGCTGTACTATACTGTTCGCTGGCTCTGTCACGGCTTCCTGTTCTTATCGCATCCACCCACGAGCCGTTCCTTACTCTTCGATCTCTTGACTCGTCAAAACAAATGTTACGTAATGGAGTGTGGCAATCTACGTCACGTGGCTGCTGTTGTGACTTGCTGTACAACGATGCCACCACGCACCCGCCTTTTCCCTTCGCAGTGCACCCACCATACACACGCAGATTCACTTCCAGAATGACAACCAGAGCCGTAAGCCAGAGCCCAACTTCACTCTACAATGTCCGCGCTCATCTGCTTTCTAATGTTCCATCTCGACCTTTCCACCGCCATCTAGATTGTTAAATGTAAGCACCGAACACCCAGATGTTATACTCCGCGTGGATATGGACGGCTCTGACTCCTCTGATCTCTAGATGTCATGTCAGGCGACACCGTCGTCGTCCGCGCAAAAGAGGCACCTGAAAAGGGCAAAGTCCCTAAGGAGCGGTCAGTCCTGTTTCAATATCATCCTCGTCCATGCGCTCACAGTGTCTATACGCAGTATCCTCCACATAGCTGGTATTCAGGCCCCTAGACTTGGGTCCATGACCCGTGAAGATGAGGTTTGTCAACCTCATTAGCGCTGAGGGATACGCCGATGCTGACACCGTCTCCTGTGCGCCATAGCCCCATGCCTTTTCAGCCAGAGAGTACCTCTGTTCTCTTCTTCTAGGAAAAGAAGTGGCTTTCACAATCACTCATACCATCGAATCCTCCACAGGACCAGTCAGTTCACAAGTCAGACCATCTATATACAAAATCGACTGACGATATTCATCTGAATGCCAGAACCGCGAGTTTGTGTCTCTCTGTATTGCTCCCGCTGGACCAGGATCGCCTCCACAGGATGTTGCTTCCTTGATCCTGGCCCAGGGATGGGCTAAAATGAGAGATGGTGTCGGGGAAGGTGATGAGGCTGTTCGCCGACTTGGTGCCGAAGAAGCTAAGAAACGAGAAAACCTCCGAGTCATTGAGGCGCAAGCCAAGTCAGAAGGCAAAGGAATCTGGGACGAACAGCCCGAAAACCAGCGCACTGTAGCGTTTCAAATGCCTACTGACCCTCAAGCTTTCATTGCTGACCACAAGGATGAAGAGATTGATGGTGAGTGAGGATTATCCTGATCAAGTGCTTTTTGAGTTCTAACCTCTGCCTAAACCCCCATCAGCCATCGTCGAGCAGGTCCGCGACGGTACTCAACTCCGTGTCCGACTTCTCCTCGACGAGCACAACCATCAGTTCATCAACCTTGTCCTCGCTGGCGCCAAATCTCCACGATCCGGGAACCCTCGTGATGGCGAAGCCTCCAACGCCGAGCCATGGGGAGACGAAGCCAAGTACTTTACCGAAGTCCGTATGCTTCAACGACACATCAAGGTCCGACTCCTTTCTGCCCCCGCGTCGCTTGGCGCCTCCCCACTTCAACAAACCCAGCCCAGTAAAGGTTCAGGCGCCGGATTACCCGGCTCCAACGGTCTCCCTGCTCCTTCAACTGGTTCCACTGTGATCATCGGTACCGCTATCCACCCCAAGGGTAACATTGCCGAGTTTCTCCTTGCTGCTGGTCTTGCCAAGGTGGTTGACTGGCATGTTGGACTCCTCGCTCCATATGGCGGTCTTGACAAGCTTCGTGCTGCCGAGAAGGCCGCCAAGGATAAAAAACAAGGTATCTGGGAAAATTATCAGCCTCAACGAGCTACTGCCACCAATAGCGCAGCCTCTGCAGCCCCCACTGCTGTCGCGACTACCAAAGGTACTGACTTTGAGGCCACGGTCGTTAGGATTTGGGGTTCAGATCAAGTGAGTGTTGTTGAAAAGGGCGAAGGAGGAAAGGAAAGAAGAGTTCAACTGTCCTCTGTCAGAGGTCCCAAGTAAGCTCTCTGACGATACAGAAGCCGTGAATTGGGCGCTGAATAGATTATAGGGGCGTGGATGCCAAGCAGACCTACTGGGCCAATGAAGCCAAGGAGTATGTGGCATTGTTAAAACCCATGGAGAAAATCATTTCGCTGATCCCTTTTCCACAAGATTCTTGCGAAAGCGATTGATCGGAAAACAAGTCAACGTTCACGTCGACTACGTCAAGCCCAAAGAGGGAGATTTTGAGGAACGCGAATGCGTAACCATCCGTTATGGCAACCAGAACAAGTTTGTCTATTACTAGATTCATCATACACTTTAACAAGATGCTGATGCTGATTACTGGGTCAGCAACGTTGCTGAACAACTGATCGAGAAAGGCCTTGCAACTGTTATTCGACACAGACGTGATGATGAGGATCGTTCTCTCGAACTCGACAAGCTCATCGTGGCCGAACAAACAGCTCAAACCGAAGGCCGCGGTGTTCACTCTGCCAAAGATGTTTCTATGCCTCGTATCGTCGACGCGTCTGAAAGGGCCAGCATGGCGTCTAGCTACCTGCCGCAATGGAAGAGGCAAGGAAAGCATAATGCTGTTGTACGTCTTTCTATCTCACTCGATGTCATACGCTTTCTGATGGGACAATGCCAGGTCGAGTTCGTTAGCGCTGGATCTAGATTCAAGCTCTACATGCCCAAGGAGCACACCAAGGTCACTTTTGTCCTCGCTGGTATGTCGGATCCGTACTCTTACCCAAAGCTTCCACCAGATATCTCTGACAGAAATTTTCTATAAAAGGTATCCGTGCTCCTCGAACAGCTAGAAACGCTTCTGAGAAGCCTGAACCTTTTGGAGCCGAGTCACTCAAGTTTGCTTCTAGATACTTGCAACGTGATGTTGAGATTGGTCAGTGCATACTGCAGCAAGACAACTTTTGCGCAGCCGGTCACTGACGCATATTCCGCATAGCGTTTGACTCCACCGACCGATCGGGAGGTTTCATCGGTACGATGTATGCTTCTGGAGGTGTAAATGTCGCCGTGGAGCTCGCGCGGGAAGGGTGAGCGAACCGTGTAATCTGCTTGCTCATCAAGATCAGCACTGACACAGTGTAGTCTCGCTTTTGTTCACGAGCGATCTGCTGAGCTTTTGCCCTTCGGAAAGGAGTTGCTGGCTGCTGAGGAGCAAGCGAAGAAAGAAAAGAAGAATGTGTGTCGACCATCTTATTTTGCTTGATGGACTCTTCCTAACGTTCATCTTGACAGATCTGGTCTTTAGTACAGGAAGAGGAGACTTCTACCGCAGCCGCTGTCGACGAATCTTCTGCTCTTCCGGTGGATTACAAGGATGTCTACATCTCTTCTGTGAAGGAATCCGAACCATTCACTTTCTCAGTGCAGATTCTTGAGAAGGACAGTGAGTTATCCTGACGATTTCGCAATGATTTTAACCTTTTTTTTTGCTCACAAAATACTGAATATAGGTGTTGCCGCCCTGGAAAAGCTCATGTCTGACTTTTCTCTCCACCACCGTCAAGCCTCAGCAGCTGCCACCTCCTCTTTCACTCCCAAAACTGGCGATCTTGTCTCGGCCAAATTTAGCAAGGACGATCGGTGGTACCGAGCGCGAGTCAAGAGAGCCAGCGCGATCAAGAAGGAGGCACAGGTGTACTTGATCGATTACGGAGATGAAGACACTGTGCCCTTCTCCAAGATAAGGCCTTTAGACGAAAAGTTCAAGAGTCTTCCGGGTCAGGCCAAGGAAGCTCGTCTTAGGTGCGTATTAAGACCGTTCCAACCGCAAAATACAGATGCTCATTGTAAAAAACAGTTTCGTCAAACTTGTACCTCGCTCAAGCGAGTATGGGCCCGAAGCTTACCGGCGGTTCGAATACCTTACCGAAGGTCTCAAGCTCATTGCAAACATCGACCAGCGCGAGGGTAATCTGTTGCACCTTAGGCTCATCGACCCCGCCGACCCCAATATCAAGGAGGACCCCTTGGCATGCTTGAATGCTGACCTGGTGAGAGAAGGTCTGGCCACTATTGACAAGTCTTGCAAGTACTTGAATTCCTATCCTCAAATCGTCAGGAAGCTTCAGGATGCGGGAGAGGGAGCCAAAGCAGACAGGCTCGGTATCTTTGAGTGAGTGTTTCACGCGTGGCACATCAGTAAGATAGCTGATTATTTTTTCAGATTCGGCGATGTTAGCGAAGATTAATCAACCGACATCGCTATCTTTTTCTCATCTTCCAAACACTCCTTTTTCAAAACAAACAACAAGAAATCTGCTATTTTGACAGCCACTTAAGCTCACTCTACATTGCTTGCATCTCTTTCACATTAGCATTGACTAGCATTATGCATTGAACGGGTTGAGTGAATTGCACGGTAGGTAGACAGGTCGTGTATCTCATATACAACAACTGATGGTCATGACTGGTGTAAACTACTGATGGATCGTTATTGACTTCTAACGCAATAGGCAGCAAGTCTCGCATAATCGCAAATGGTCTTTGTCTTGTCACCACTGTTGAGGATATTTGTACTTGGGGGAGGACGGGTCTTCGTTGTTAAGAGGACGATTTCTTTTTTTTCTTCGGAGGTATCTCTTCCGCTTGCGACTGTTGATGACGTGTTAGAGGGACATTGGACGAAGACGAGGCGGAAGGCCCTTCAAATGGATGACTAGTGGTCAACGGTGGCGTTCGTTTCTTTTCCAGTGAGTCTGTGTCCAATATACAGGTTTTATTCCTGCTGACGCAGTAGTTGCAAGGTGGTCCACCTATACACTGATATAATTCGTAAGCACGGTTTAGACTGGAATACAAAAGGCGAGGACTTACCCGTATGTGGCGGTTGTTGCACGCTGTACAAGCCTTGGGTCTCCTGTTCCAGCCTCCTTTTCCAGAAGTTCCCTTACCCTTTCCCTTCTTCTTCTGACCTGCCCGGTTTTCTTCTTCCGCTCGTGCGGATGGTTGCTCTACATTCTTTCTGGGGCGTCCCCTCTTCCTTTTCACGGCAGTTTCCTTTGGAGCCTCCTGCCTTGCCTTTCCTTTACCCTTTGCCTTGGAACTCGGATCTATATACTCGCTTGACTCGCTTTCGTTACCTCCTCCTTCTCCCTCCTTTTCCTCCTCCTCCACCACCTCGTCGGCCTCACCTACCTCGATCACATCTTCCAGAACATCCGTGTCTATGCCGCTCTTGGGAGGAAGTGCAAGGCCCTGGAAACCCGTCGATGGGCCAGCGTGCACGGTATCCGCGCGAAATGACCATGGTTCGCTGGGATGGAGAAGCGGCCCTTGCGAGTCCCGCCGTTCAAGAAGGAAAGGATCAATAGATAAGCTGGATTGTGTACCTGGTTGACCAAATCTGCTATGGCCACCAAAAGTGGTAGATTCGTCGATGTTGCTGTCCAGCAGCTGAGCAGGCCGCTCGTCTGAGAAAACGGACTCAGTTGAAGGGGTAACTGTCTGATTGACACCGGCATGTGCAGAAAGGAAGATCTCTCCAGGGTTGACGAAAGCCTGGCTAGGGCTAGGTAGCGGAGGATAGCCTAGGATGGGAGTTGGTCGGATGGGTATATATGAAGGTTGAGGACCATGCAATGACCCTTCCTGTTGGCTGGGCACTGTCGGTGGTCGAACCTGTGTGCCTTGGTTTCGATTGTCATCGGTGACTGGTATTTGGTAATAAAAGTTGTATTGAGACGTTGGGTCACTCATGATGAGATTGTTATGGGAGATGCAAGGGCTGATAGATTCAAAATATGTAAGAGCTGAAAACCATTGTTTTAGTCTATTTGGGTTTATCACTTTGAACTTCGAGCGGAATTGACATGGAGTCCAGAAAGGCAATAGGTGCAAGAGCTACGATGACTACTTTCCGCTTTTCGGATCAGTAGCTTATAATGAGCGCTAAGGTCTGGGAAGCGTTAATAGGCTGATATCATGATCCGCCTGTCCCTTGGCGAAGTCGGATATGCAGAAGATGTTATTGTTTTGCACCTTTCGACGTTTTGGGTTCAGCTAGAAAGACCATCACCATCATCATCATCTTCTTTCCGGAAGTATGTTTTGTTTTGGGCCCAGGCGAGGTACCACGAGACGGAAGAAGTATGAGGGAAAGAGCGGAAACTACGGCAAGAAGGAAGGACGATAGGCCGCCTGGGCTATAAGGTGGCAAATAGGTATGTATCTTCTTGGCTAGGGTTCGTGCATGGATTTAAACAGGTAGTACTTGGGAGCTAGTTTGAACATCTTCCATAAGGAGTTATTTCTCCACATCAGTTTCTACGCATACTACGTATTCAACGAAGAGACAAGAGAAAAGAAGAAGTCAACCGCGTCGGTGTCTGAACGACGGCCGCCGCCGCTAATAATCGTGATTCATTAATTCATGAATGAACGAATAATGCCTTCTTCTCACACATCCTTCACGTCCGAGTCCATGCCATCGTGCCTTCGCTTTACCATTGATATCCTTTATCCGCCATACACTATCGACGCATAATATGATGCTAACCGCCTACGGGCTGCAGGAGAGTACATCAGAAAATGATCAACTAGACGCTCCACAACGTGACGTGGATCAATCGTCAAAAGTCACCGCTTGTTACTGTATCCGCACCTTGATCCGCATCTTGATCCGCATCCTTGCTATACCCAACGTTTGGATCACCATCATCGACCCTACAGCAAGGCTGTATGAAGAATATGTGTAACTTGCTCTACCCTAGGAGATGGGCGCGGTTATAGCCTACGCGGTAGATCAGTTATACGCAATCATGTTTCTCCTTATCCGGTTCGTGCCTTTTCTCATTCAGCATCTTCCCCTCTAGCTGGAAACAACATCTGGACGCATTTATATCCGTGACCTCGCGTACTATAAAAGTTTTCACCCTCCCAGCACCCTTGATGGCCCTTTATCTATGCGGCTTCAATTCTTTCCGTTGCGAC
>NC_009178.1:954979-987479 GCF_000149385.1 Cryptococcus deneoformans B-3501A
TGCGAGCGCTAGGCAGGAATGCTGTGGCCGAGGCCGAAGTAGAACTGAGGAGCTGGCAAGAAGGGAGAAGCGTTTGGGGCTATCCCCCGGACGGGAAAGGTTCCGGGACCAGAACTGGCAGGAGCTTTCCATTACTACAGGCTGTTGAACTGATGCGTGCCAAATGTGTTGCTTTTTCGGTAAGTTCATGTTGATAATCTGCTTTGGTGACCGGGAACCTGACATCTTCGGGTGGCCTCTCGAAAGACCCTTGCGCCACAGGACGAGTCGGACCAAACCAAGGAGCAGCAAGCTGTTGCCGATTGGCTAAAAGTCGGAGGTGACGCCAGTGAAGAGACTATTGTACCGTCGGCTTTGTGGATCACAGCCATCATCGAGTAAGTTTAGCCAAAAGAAGCGTGATTCGACTTAACGATCATAGACATGTATGTGAGCATATCCTGTCATCGGTCGCTCGCATTGTAGCTCGAGACTCTGGAACGGCAGTCGCTGGACCTCAAGATCTCTACACAGCACTGTGTGAAGACGAGTCTGTCTGGGGGTTTTTCAAGAGGATGAAGGGTGAGCCTTTTATTGTTCAGAAATTGTCTAATCATGTCCTGCAGTCAAAGATCAACTTGAATTAACTATTCGGTCCAGCTCTCGATCGAAACGGTTTAATGCTTCACGTTCTTCTCCGGACAACCGATCACAAGGTCGTGCCTCCCCTGCACTGTCAACTGCGTCTCCAGGAGAGGACGCATCAATTGATACTGCCCGCAGCACTCGAATAGGCTCCCCATCGCTTGAAACAAGTTCAACAGGCGGTATCGCCGGAGGCATTATCCTAAAGGGTTCTACGCTTATTAAACGTGGGCCGACCGGCTCACCCGTCACCAAGATCCTTCAACGTGCTCAGCACGAGCGTTCAGGCAGCGCACTCAGCGCGAATACCAGATTTATCCTTGGGGCCTTTCACGACACTTATGAGCAAGAAGGAAATCAGAGCCAAGACGAAGCGGACGGGAAGGAAGCGCAAGACGAGTTCGACAAGCTCGTCAGGAGCGGAGAAACACGCAAAGTCAGTTTAACCCCAGGCAGACTTAAGAGTTTTGAGGTAAGTGTGCCAATGCATCTGTTGAGTTCAGAGTTATAATATGTTAATATAATATAGGCTGCTAATCGCAAGAGGGAGCCTCATTTGGCAGATATTCATAGCCCTTCAGCAGGTCATCTCAATGACAAGCGACGTTCTCATTCGATCACTCGGGTTCCGGTCCCTACAGGCCCTCTGACTCCCCCGCCCAACCTGGTCGAGCAATCTTCATCCCCCACTTCGGTATCCACTCCCCCTTCCCGCCCGTCTCTTGGCTCAAGACACACTAATGAATCTGCCCGAAAGCTTATCGCAAGAACGGCAAAGATCATTCAAGAACAAGACGAGGAGGAGGAATTGCGAGGCGCCACAAGGTCCGAAAAAGAGAGCCTATTCGGTCTTTTGGCGGATGACACTTTTGTAGCTCTGGAATCAAAGCAGACCCCCACCAAGAGGACTGTACCGGCCGTGATACTGGGTACGCCGCCGCCTCCGCCTCCCCAACCCCCGGCGTCCGCGAGTTCCGGCATGCGTAAAGCTGCCCTAGGACCGATAAATAGTCCATCACAAACCAAGTCGCCTTCCGCTCGTGTTAAAGAAGCCTTTTACATCACGCCATTCGCGTCCAATGCAAGTGATGCAGATGTGCCGTCTGAGGACGACGAGTTTGTTCACGTTCAGAGGAGAAACAGGACAGAAGCACAAGAGCTTGCAGATTTTTTCAATAGCGAACCCCCTCCAGGTTTGATGGCAGATGACGAGTCCCATATTGGGCAACCAAAATCTTCAAAATCCAAGGGTTTCAGAGGTTTCATCTCGAAAGTTTCCCTTTCGTCCAAAAAGCAGGATGACGACAAATATCGTCCACCGCCGGCTGTCAAGCAACATTCTCGAACTCAAGGGCAACCCTTGTCTTCGACCAGTCTTTCGCAACCCAACTCTCATTCCTCAACTGCCCAGGGCAAAGGGGGTCGGATGTTGGAAGTGAGGAAGCAAAAGTCAATGGGAAATATGATGACAGGAATGCAATCTGTGTTCAGAAATGATCAGTCTGAACCTCCCCTTCCGCCAGCGCCACTTGCTGCAATTGAATATTCAGCGCCAATATTTCAGCAACAGCATGTGTCTCCGCCTAGAACACAGACACCTCCAAAGGTTGCACCTGTGCGCGAGCCAGCGCCAGCATTTGGAGAAAACATGGTTTACAGATCCCCAGGGGCTACATTTCATCAGACAGTCCAGTCTCGTTTTGGAATTGGGTCGATGGAAAAGATTGCCGGGCCAGACGTGACGCATGCTTCCGTCATTAACCCTATTGATCCGGTCAATATGTCCAGTGAAAGTCGAGTAAGGTTGTCGTCACCAAACAGGAATGAAAAGAAGCCTCTTGTTATCGGCAAAACAACTTCTCTCACTGCTGCCACTACCTTCCTCACTCCTTCTAAGAACCTTTCTGTAACACCCTTTGAATCTCCAACAGTCAGTTCGCCTGCGTGCACGTTGAGTTTCACCACTGCAAACGAGGGCTCTGATGGTGAACATTCGCCTATTCTGGCCAGAGCAAAACCTGAAGATCAGCGGTCATCTGAGTCCGACCAGCCAACACTTATACCTGCCTCTTCTGGAGTGCCTACTGAGGAGGTTGGACCGCAATCGGTGTCCCTTATACCTCGGGAGCTGACAAGTGAGCCCGTCACGCCCCGAGATGCTGTTCCGAAGCAGGATCTTGTGCCCCTGCGTAATCTCCTTGACCATGCAACATCAGCTTCAGAATGCCGTCTGCTGTTGAATGCAATCCTTACACAGTTTGGTGTACCATATCCTGATCTGGAGCCTGGTCAGGGTGAAGGAAAACGTGGTGGTGTAGAGATGCCCGAAGGCAGGGTCATAGCATGGTTGTTGGCTGGTAGGGAAGGTCCTGTTGGCGACTATCTCCGCCAGCCTCAAGCCGTGGTCCCTGTATCTGTAGCAAAGGAAGACGATAAAAAGGATGATACGTCAACTACCGATCATGACCGGCTCATTACACCTACTCGGATTCACTCGGCTGCCCTTCCTTCAAGATTCCTTCCTCTTCCTCGCGGTGAGGACACTGTGCCTCCATCGGCGACTACCACAGAATTCACCACTGACGGGGAGATTTCGGAAACGGTGGAAGGCCAGGTAGAGTATGTGAAGACTGGGGAGAGGGAAGAGGCCCGTCTGGTTGAGGCATGAAGAATGTTGCTGGATCATGAAAGTTTTGGAAATAAAATAATAAAATATCTCTAGTCGGGTTCTCTGCTGTCGCTCTTTATCCTATAATGCCGCTTTCGAATATAGACAGATGGTTGAAAAGGTGTTCGGCCAAAGTTGTCGACTATGGACATGATGTCCTATATACCCATGGCCAAGGTCTCCGTCGCTGCATATAAAGTACAGGCACAAGAATATTTTGGGAAAGCCTTGAAAATACCTATCCATTTTTATAAGTGACGACAAGGTGCTGGACGCATGTGCGAATAACTTGTACGGTGTATAACCGTTAACAACGCTTTTGCTTAAACTGAATTACCTGTAAATAAGAATGAGCGGAATAGAACCACTTATCAGTGGTATCAGAAACCGGTATGACCGCTATCATACGAACGTCCTTCATATAAAAATGTAAACCCAAAGACTAATCTATACGAACCTATTGAATCCTATAAAAAAAACCCCCTAAATCACCCCTGATACGAAGCCGCTTTCCTATCATCAGACATCAAACGCCAGTACTACAAATTATCAGACTCTTGACGACTGGACCAGATCCTGGTGGATGTGGGAAAAAAAAAAACGACTCACCTCTAAAATGAGGAGGTACATGAACGACCTCATATCCTCTTCCCTCCATCTTTCCTGCACGAATTTGTACGCATGGCCGGCAATCTCTTTGGCGAGATCGTCCCGACCTGGGATACTGCCATCAGGTGATCCTTGAAAGAAGGCCAGGGTGTCGCTGCTCTCCCAACAAAAATTTAAAAAAGATAATTCATCAGTTTGACGTGTTCGCAGAGGCAGACAGATTAGCCCATGTAAAATAACGTACAAGACGTCAGAGTAGTCGAGTTTTGTGGGAACATAGTGGTACCAGGGAATTAGTATTTCCTGAAGGATTTGGTGAGTTACTGGTACGTTGTGTGAACATTTAAAAAAAAAAAAATTGGCTTACATGGAACCATTCAGGCTGGGTTTATTCGCATCAGCTAATGATTTTGTCAATTGAGAGACGGACCACTCACATAAAGAGTGCTCTTGAAGACTACATTGTTACCCTGTAACAGCCTCCTAAACCTCGAGCTCCAACCGTTACTTTCAAAAAGAATATATAAAGTTAAACAATGTTTGTTCCCCCGCCAAACGGTACACAGACTCACCCGTCCACGTCAATGACATATTTATATCTACAAGTAAATTAAATCAGCCAGGCTTCAAACGCGTGTCTTGAACAAGAATGCTTCTCACTTGATAGCGTCTTGTTTAGTGACCCGGTTTTTGAAATCGATTTCCTCGGCCATCGCAGCACAACTTCCGTCCTCGGCATCACACTTGTACAGATCGTCGAGTTAACAAGAAGAAAAGAAAAGGGAATCCACAAACTGCCATTTTATCTCAGCCACGACTCACCTGTGTCGGCCCACCGCTCAACCCAATATCCAACCACTTATCCACCAAATCGGCCCGGTCCCAATCCTTGATCGATCCATCGGGTAAGAGCAAGGGGACGGTGCCGGTCATGTTGGTGCCGAACCAGTGAAGACGTTCACGCTGAGACTGGCGCCATGGTTTGTTCTTGTCGTGGAAGAGGCCTGTGGCTGAACCTCGCTGCATTTGAAGCTTTAGTCATCTCAACTCGTAGTAGGTGAAAGGCGGAAAAAGTAATAATATACCCAGAATGCTTTGCTGACCTCCTTGTCTTCCCAGGGAACAAATTTGACAGTTTCTAAAAACATGGTTGGGTTGTAAGCAGAGAATCAAAAGAAAAGGAGGGCGAGAGATGTACCGTAAACACCATCGAGGGGTACGCCCACAAGATCTGAATTCCATTTGGTCTAAAAGAAAAGACAGTAACGTCAGAGATGTCCAGGAGCTGGTCATATCCAATAACTAGTGGCTTACTTTGCAGGCGACCAAAGCAGGAATGAGATTCGCTGCTGCTATACTCTGATCGGATAATAGCATGTTATGCTGCGATCATCAGCTAACGAAAAAAAGGGAACATGCTACAAGCCACTTACAGAATTCATAAGATCAGGGTTCACGCAATAATCTACGCTCCTGTCAAAATCGGCGATAAATGTCTTGGGTTCCTTTACATGTTGTGATTGGGCAGACACGATGTCGGGTAAATCATTAAGGATCACGTCTGCGGCATGATCTTTGAGAGGGGTATGTTCGGGACATGACCAGGAAAACCCATAAGTCCATCTCATGGCCTGTTCGGCCTGGTGCAGTTGACTTTTTGGCCATACTTATAAGAAGAAGAAAAAAGTCGTCAATACTTCAATCTTATGGTTTGGAACAAGATACATACATCTACCTGCACGGGCCAAGTTTTCGCTTCGTTCTCGGAAAGTGTTGTGGACCAAACCGCGAGGCCCATCTTCGGTAGAAAAAGCGAGCTCCAGTGGAGGATTATGGCTGAACATTTTTTCAGGCATGAGAGGGAGTAATGGTAAGAGGAGAGACAGAGTATTGCTGCATCGAATCTCTGTGAGCTCAGCTCCCGTTGTGAACGACGTACGACTTACTTGCACCTCCAGCTCCAGCCGGCCGCACCTCTGACCAGCACCCTGCCCTTGCCCCTTACGCGCCAGTCCATTTTATTCCATTTTTCATTCGCCGTACAGGCTGTACCTCGATCTCCCTGGCCATCAGGAACGAATGTCAATGTAAAGATGGACTCGGCAGTTTCACGTAGCGCCTCAACCCGCTCACGCAATATTGAAGCTGAGTGGGAAAGGAAAGGAAGCATGGGTCTATGGGCAAGAGGGATAAGTGAGGGGATAGAAAGCGGGTGAGGTGCAGGCACGCTTTGCGTATAGGCATACCTGGCGTCGAGAGGTCAGCGCAGACAATAAGAAGACTGTATTCGCAACAACGCACCATGCCTCAAACCCTTGGGGCGGCTTCATGCCAAACGCCGTGACATAGTCCATTGCGGAATCCTTCAGAGACTTGACACTTGCGATCTTGCTCTCCGTCTCGTCTGCCAGCGTTTTGCCCCGTTCGATGAGTATCTCGACGGGATGTCTGGCCGCATGGCCCGGCGAGTAGGATACCAGGCCCTTCTCGTCAACAACAAGGCCTGCGCTGTCGACGAGCTGGCCGTCTTCTGCCGACAGACCGAGGGGGTACGACTGTGCGGTGGAGGGCGTGCGGCGTCTTGCGAGGGAGAACGGCTGCAGGTGGTAGTGCACGGCGGCGAGGAGGGCGAGTGCGGCGACGGCGATGTATATCCGGAGGTAGCGGGGCATGCCGGGGGTGGGGGGGGGGGGAGATGGACGATGGGAAGAGGAGGGAGCTTTCTGACAGCGGGATTTGCGCCCGCAAGGCAAGGTCTCGTTGCAACAGATCTTCTCGAAAACATCTGTGCCTGATGACTAGCTTTAAGGTTTGCAAGGTGAAACCCACGTGGCAGCCACCGAGTATTTAAATTGGCCGTCTTGTTCAAGTAGCAATTATTAATTACGCCCAGAGATAAGATACACCAGATGCGCCGTCTGTCCAGCTTCCTCCGCTCCCTAAACACCATTAGAGCGTGGTCTCGCGTCTCCGCACGCCAAGTCTCATGATGGACAGACAGCCTTCGCAGCCGGCATCAGCAACAGGTAAATGTCAAAAACGCCATGCGCTTTCCAGTCCCTTGCGGGAAAGTGGTGATGTCGCCCACAAACGGCCACGCATAGACCCTCCCGAGCCCCTTTCTCTCCGCAAACCCGGTAGCCAACAGAGTCTTGTAATGGCTATCAATTCTTTCAATGCCAAGCTCGACTCGCAAGAACGTCACTTCAATCGCAAGCTTGCAGAGCAAGAAACGAGATGGCAGACGCGATTCGAGAGCCTGGAGTCAAAGTGGGTAGGCAAGCTAGCCCTCGCTGAACTCGAAGTAGAGCGGAGCAAAACCAAAGCTACGAGCGTAGAGATGGATTTACGGGAAAGAGTCGGGAGGCTGGAAGGTGCCCTGGCGGTGTTGATGCGCCAGTCACAGGGTATGCTGATGCCGATGGGAAATCTCTCGTCCATAGACTACCATACTTCGGGTGGGCACGCAGGAGCATTCGCGTCGAATGGGGTAGCCACTAGCTCTGGCCAAGCCCATGCGGATTTGGAACAGACCCTTACGCCTTTATGGTCGAGGGAACAAGCAATCGAGGACCTCGATGAGCAACAGGCCGTCAAGGTTCAGCCACCAGACACGGTTGATAACCAAATTGTAGTTGAGAGTCAAGACACGTCAATCGCTATTGACTTGACCGGTGTGGATGATGAGGTGGATACGACTCTCCCGGGAAGAGAACATGGTCATGCCAATAATTACTTCACGTACGTTCAGCATATGCATCCCTGTTTTAAATCAGACTCCTAGATGCTGAATACCCCGCATAGCAATCCTGCAAATGACCCCATCCTGCCTACCGTCAGCCCGCAGGCTCTCATCCCCAACAACTTTACAGACCACCTCGAACCCGATACTGACGATGACATGGAAACGGATGGCGCGCACAACAACAACATCATCAACAACGGCCTCTGGCTCCCTGACTCTTTATCGTCCGTCTCTACCCCACTTGCAGTCGACAATGCTCTCGCCGCTTCTTCTCGCAGCAGCAGCAGCAGCAGCCCAGAGTACTACAGTATACAAGGAGAAGCAAGCACATCAACAACGGCGCTGTTACCAGCGAGTGATGGATCTAGGAGAACCAAAGGAAGATGGCCACCCAAAAGGGCCTATTCATTGGTCGGAACCATGGCGAGTTGCTTTCATGCCCAAAAACATTCTATCAATACCATGTTGCTAATAATATTTGCAATGACAGCAAGAAATCGCTTGTGACTGGGTGAGCGATCCTTTTCTTGTACATCATCCTCAAATCGATCAAAGAGGCTAACCGCTTGCGGGATCTGTCTGTAGTGCCATGGTCGGTAAGTCCCCTCCCTGTTCGCCCGCCCAAAATCAAAAATCAAAAGGCCCCCCAAAAATCGACCAATCCATTCATTCATTCATACATATACTGACGATACACATCTACTATTGTAATAAGCTGCCACTGGTGCTGTGCAGGTCTTAAAGAAACATCCGACATGTCCGACAAGAGCTGGCTCTGTTTTGACTGTCGTTACCTCGTCAAATACCATGGACTCACGAAACAGACGGTCGAGCCCAGTCAACAAGAGAGATGTATCCGATCGAATTGTATACTTTTGTAAGCACCCGCCAATTTTCTCCCGGATGTGGGCGGGGGAAAACGCTTTTCGATGGCTGATGCAACATAATTTTTAGGGATGATATAAAACCACAAGATCTCATAGAAGAACAAGTCTTTGTCGTCGAGCGGCTCCTTGGAAGACGGTCCATGATGAGAAAGGGCAAGAGGATCGAAAGGGAAACGCAATACTTGGTCAAATGGGATGGCTATGGTATACACGAATGCTCATGGTGCGTCCGTTCCACTTCTTTTTTTTTCCCCACCGTTTCAAATCCACATCATCTCAAAAACCTTTCTTGGATTGGCCCGCTGAATAAATGGCATCAGGGAATACCGTGCCAACCTGAAACCTCACGATACCAAATTAGTGAAAAACTTTGAAGCCGCATTGTCCAGAGAAGGGTTGGTGTCGTCAAAAAGTACTGTCATATTGTTGAACGAAGCGACAAGTCACTGGGATCCCAAGACTGGACATCCCCTCGTCGGTCTGCAAACAGCGATTTAAAGTGTATATCGGACCCTTTGTTTATAGGCCATTATGATGTAACGTAATCTGTATAGTTATACTAGAGATATCAAGGGCCAAATGCGGTGCAATTAGGTTCCACGCATAAAGCAAAACGATTTTGAATTTTTGGGCTCAAATTGGACGATACACAGTCTGTCCATCTACTTTTTTTATCGAAATTCACGAGAACTAAGGAAACACTCTAATTTGGCATGGAACAGGGCCGGATAAAGCACTCTAGTGAAACTTTGTCAACAAGCTACTCAGATCAGATGGAAGGACAAGAAGTGGCTTACAATTCACATAAAGACTCATCATCATCCTCTGCATTTACAAACTCTCGCAGAGTTTTGATTCTCTGGCTGCGCTTCAGACCATCAACCTGTCCATTCCAAGTCAGTTTCAATTTCGGGAATTTCAAACGCGAATAGTACGCACCACAGCATGCCTCTCCAACATCCTAACCATCTCTCCCCTCATGACGACGTTTCCTTTGTTCATAATCTTTGCTCGCCATGCTAACAAACTATTTCTTTCTTGATCGCTCGGAGCTTTCAATCCCAATTTCAGCAGTATATCAGAGCCATATGACGACGATAGATTCCAGATAATCTTTTTCGCCGAAAGGGAAGCGAGCAGTGGGACGGTAATTGTTTCCAGGGGTATTATAGTGGGATCTTGTTCATCAGACAGCCCAGTTTCAAATATTGGGTCACCGGTCATTGCGTCTTTGTCGCTGATATCCTCACTGGACTCCTTTTGTCTCTCATTCCTCTCCTTCAGTAAGAGTCGTTTCGCGTCCCCGTATTTAATTGCTACCTCTGCCTTATTACCCAGTCCCCTTTCCCAATCTTCTGCCTTCAATATGTCCATGAAGACACGCATTACGTTATCGGCGTCATCGGAATCGATCTTTTCTATTTGTACACGAAGATCGTCAATGTCGCTTTCGGTCGGTCTTTGAGCTGCTGCAGGCACTTCAGGAACTTCCTGAATGGAAGAAAGCGTTTCTGCTATCCTGTTATCCAACTGTGTATGATTGTGCAGCAGAGGGATCAACGCCAAATCAGACGGTAAGAGTGAATTGACGATAGGTTGAATCATTTCTTCTGAAACCGACCGCTTCTTTGCATATACTCGAACTCGAGCAATGAGTCTTTTCTCAAGCACCGCCTTCCGACTTTCCGGACTGAGAAGGCGAATATCATCCGAAGGGTCCGAGTCGTTGGAACGATCAAAAATACTAATCTCGCGAAATGATCGACGAGATTTGACAGGGTTAGAGGATCGCCTCGCAACATGAGGAGGCACAGCTTGACGGTGGATGAGACCTTGCGCAACGCGCTCGGCAATCTTCTCTGGCCTAAGCTTACGAGGCTCATGAAGAGTTACAGAAAGGACCTGTCGACCAAATTGAGTCCCATTCATAGCTTTGACAGCGCAAGCAGCTAATAGATGCATTAGAGATAGAATCTCAGCATTTTAGACCGCAACAAACCTTCCTCAGGAGTGTAGAAGCTGACAAAACCATAACCTCTGCTGCGCTGATGGTCATCACGCATCACACGAGCACTGATTACTCGACCAAACTACCCGAGGTAAATTCAGCCAACGTCACACTGAGAAGAATTAAGCCCTTGAAATAACTCATACCTGACTGAAAGTCTCTTCAAGATAGAACGAGTTGATGTCGGAATCCAGATTTTTAATGAAGATGTTGCTGTAATCGACTAGTCCGGAGGCACTCTGTGAACCTGGGCCAAAAGCTGGGGCAGGTCTGATATGTTGACCTGGACCTGAACGTCTTGGTTAGCCTGCTTCAAGATGATTTCGGCCCACATACCATGCTGTATAATTTTACCGTCATCGGATACTAGACCCGTGGGCTGAAACACTCCATCAGGTGTTTCTCCCATAGTCAAGCTCCACCTTCGTGGCCCGATATTCAGAGGCAAATCTGGCCCGTTATTATTCAATCTAGTTGGGCTGGATCTGCTTCTCATCATTCGTGGTGCAGTAGGAGGGTTACGAGGTTTGTAAGCGAATGGGTTGTGAGTTGCCCAGGGAGGACTGCCGGAGATACTGGAGGGAGTAGGAGGAAAGAAAGGTTGCGAGATAAGTGGTTGTGGGACGGCGATAGGGGGGAAAGAAGAGTGACTGATTTCTGAAAATGGTACAGGAAAAAAAGCTGTCGCCAGTGAGGAGGAGTCAGAAGCAAATATGTTTGCGGAAATGACAGGAGGTGGTTGAGCGAGTGCAGCAAAACAGGGTAAAACACTATCAGAATAGGGGATGGGGGTATTACCCCAGATTACTCTGCAATAGTGAATATCAATGGGCGTATTTTGATTTCTCGGTCTGACTCACACCTGCCACCCTTTGATTAGACTGCTCGTTTGACCAAATTCTGTTTCAAATCTTTGAGCCTCATCTGCATACCAAAACTCGACTTTTGCAAACCAGTCTGGTATCGTCGGGTTTGCGGGGGCAACCCCTGCGAGCCAAGTGCTGACAGATTTCAAGGAACCCCAAGGTCTTATGGCGTCATAGAGCTCAGACGGTGTTGGGGCAAACTTTGGCAGTGATTGTGTCGCTTTTTGTGTTAGACTAGAAAATTTTGAAGGGCGGATTAAACGTTCCGCAATGACGCTTTTAGGGAATGATATAGGTTGGTCAGGAGGGCTGGGAGATACCCATACGCCTCGAGGAGCGAGCATTGAATGACTGTTGATTATAGCGAGTGCCTTCTCAGCTTAGTTGATGGTCAGCCGGCAACATAACTAACACTTGTCATCGCCCACCATCAGCCAATGAATTAAATTCCAGCGTCCCTAAGCGATAATCAGTGGTGGAGCCTGAGCAACAACTGATGTCACGCACCTGATCTGGGCATCCAGTCATAATAGGCATCTGGCATGAGGCGGACGTCAGGCAGTACAACAGGTGGAAGTGTAATTTTAACGGGGCATCCTTCTAAGCAGTCTAGCAGTAGGCTATTGGGGAGGTCTTGTGGATAAGAGTTGATATAAATAACAGGCGAAATCTGCATGGTGATAACGTCAGCTAAACTTGTCTGTGGATGGAATAGCTAACTGGCCAGATGGGGATGAGGTTTCGGGATATGGGCGCTGCCATCAGTGGTGTGTGGCGGGTGGGTGATGGAGGGGAAATGCAGCTCTAGCGGCTGGTTCTTTGGCGAGGGTTGGTCCAATAGATACCCGTAGGACGACTGGTTCATATCGGAACGAGACCTAGCGGGCGGCAAAGTAGGTGAGTCAACTGTGGTGGATAGCTGGGAGGATGGAAGGGACTGAGGAAACAACGCGGGGGCTTTTAGCTCTGGGGCAGGTGTGAGAGTCGGCTGATAGGAGAGATTTCCGGGGAGCATGGCGAAATGGGCGTACCGCTAAAAGTGCATGGTGAGACCTTTTAGTGCAGAGGTACCATCAACCACCCTCAGTGGTGGGTCACCCAAGACCCAGAAAGGTATCCGACAACGCACAGACAGATCCTGATTTCGCATCCAACGACCCACTTCCAGCAGGTTCCGCGCTATGAGTTTGAGGCTAGCGAGAGCTGAACAAGGCTGATACATTTTCTAGCCTAATTCAGGTGAACGTAATCGTGGAAAGCTCACCTCTCAGATTCTGCCGAACACTGCTGCAATTTATTCACGCTGAACACCTTCCGCGGGTAGTCGGTTCAAACTGCCCCTACTTGCTTACCCTCCGGATGAGGTAGCCACGTGTCGGGACCTCAAATCGCAGATATTAGTGTAGATACCAGATAGGGGATTGGCTCGGAGATGTAGTATCAGTCCTTGCGTTTTCGCCTTGTTACTTTCAATCTGCGCCACCTCTCCACTGCACGGTAGGCGATAGGCGATAGTTGATGCGATGAAGCTAAAATGATGATTTGGTTAAAACGACAATTTGTCGAAAGGAATGAGCAAGGTTGATAGGATGCTGATGATCATTTGCCATTTGGCAAACCTCCTTGGCTCCTTCAGCGCAAAGATCAAGACTGTTCTCGCTCCACGACGCAATAGTCCGTGCTCTACCCGATCCGCGAGAGCCGCTGCTTTGTTTGCCCCGTTGATGATCATGGAACAAGACGAAACATTTCCATGGGGAGTGTGAAAACGTAAAGGCGTGTAAAAATGTTGCATAGTCGAGGTAGGAAGATTGAAAGGGTAAAAAAAGTCATTGGGAGAAAGCGAAGAGAGATAAAGACGAAGTGAGTCAATTAATCGTGGCAATAAGAAGTGCTGTCGTTCGTCTGTTCGTTGCTATCTCGCCAATCACTGCCTACAATTCCACCTATGCGGAATGGCTTGTCGCATGCATGCTGTCGAAAATAGCACACCATGTTCTACGGCGGGTGAGTAACTTTTCTGGCAAATTTGTCATAATTATTATTGGCGGTCGCTATTCTAAGCTGAGGCAGGTAGGTGGAGGCACTTCCAGGCGAGCTTGGCGGAAATCGCCTACAGGAATTACTAATTTTGCCTAAACCGTTGAGTCGCCGGAGAAAAATCGTCTCTCTTTTCCGAAGTAGCTCATGCTCATGATGCGTCTCTCGTTACCATTAACTCTTGCTGGCTTATCGCTCCAATATAGAACCATAATCATGATTTACTGTACCAATATTGTCTGTTTCCCTCAACTTTTATAACCACGTCGTCTAGAGTTTGAGATTCACAGACCGGCATTGACCTGCTGTCTCTTGATTATCGTCACCGTAACTGCTGCTCCTCTAGTCACACGACACCATTACAGGCAATGAAAGAGAACCACGCCGCCGAGAATGCTTTGGGGACCATTGGTGCGATCTTGTGGATGATTCAAATCCTTCCACAAATCATCAAATCACATCGCGAGAAGACGACCAAGGGGTTATCAGCTTCACTCATGTTGTGAGTCATATTTTGTCATTATATAGTCTGGTAAATTCACTGACCAAAAAAAAAAGCATATGGGCTTTGGCATCTTTGTTCCTTGGTGCTTACATCGTGGCTCAGAAACTATCTATCCCATTGCAGATCCAGCCACAGGCCTTTGGAGTGCTAGCCGCCGTCTCTTGGTGTCAGTGTCTGCATTATGACAGAGGCTACTCTCTCAAATCCGTGTGGGCGATATTCTTCGGCTTTTGTTGTATTTTCGCCGGGTTCGAGACCGGTAGTGTGTATGCGCTCTGGGTAAGGTTACCGATCAATGCGCTCGTTCGAGTAGATTGCTGACCATGGTCATAGGCGGGGCAACGAAATGGATCAGAGTGGCCAATCTTGATGTATGGATATATCTCTGCCGTCCTTTTGGCTGTTGCGCTACTGTGAGCCGCCTAAAACGTGTTGTCCGTGGAACTCTGCTGACAAATATCAAGACCACAATATTGGGAGATCTACAAATATCGTGAAGTCATTGGCATTTCTGTACTTTTCATGGTTGTCGATATTCTGGGAGGTGTTTTTTCTTTTCTGAGCCTGTTTTTCCGGGAAGACCTTGATATCGCTGCTTTCGTCAGTTATTCATCTGCCTTTCCTTCCTTCACCCTGCCGTCCATCCACTAACAGGTTACATAGGTGTCTTACGCTCTTGTCGTCATACTCGACAGCATTGTAGTTATTCTCTACTTTATTCTCAACCCCATTGCCAAGCGACGCCGTGCTAGGGAAGCTGAGAAGCAGCAATCAGACAGCGAAGCGGGAATTGAGGGTGCATCGACCACTCCCATGCCAACAGCTCCCACTTTGGTCGGTCATGGTCTCATGGTAGACAAGGAGGTCCAAGATGATGGTGACAGGGGACGGGATATTGCATGCGTGGATTCAGAAAAGGAACAACCTAGGTTGGACGATAAGGAGGAACCGAAGGCTGCCGGAGGTGGAATTAAAAGTACGCAGACCTATAACGTGAGGGCATGAAGAATGGGATGGTTAGGAGAGCGTGGTGAAGAGGGAATGAAAGACACTGCTGTCATGAAAGAAAATAGAAGTTTCTCATCTTGGGCGTTGTACAACTGCAGCTGTAACCATTTCAATAGAGCAAATAGATTGGTATGCAGGTATTACTAAGACCGTAACAAGCAACTCAAAATATCATTCGCATCTGATCATAATATTGATGTTGAAGATCAAGAATGCCGACAGGCAACTATTAACTGCTACTATTCTATATCTTAGATTCAGTGTTACCGCTTATATCGTTATATCAGAGCTTGACAGACAAATAAGGCAAATAAATGCTGTTGATCACTCAGTTAATTCCACCACGACGCTGCAAGGAAACAGAGTAAAGCAGCAATTCGCACTCGGCGGGCTGCGTATCCGTATATAACATACATAACATAACGAACAGAAGAAGTGAAGACATCAAGAGTTACACTCCCATGAGGACGGGGAGCTCGCGACAGACATAAAAGTCTGTAAGCAAAACATGCGTGTGACAACGAACCATTCACAAAACCCCACATACAATTACCAGCCCCACCAGTCCTTATCTTCCACCCCCAATCTTTTCAATAGCTTTACATTGTAGCTTCCATCCGCTTCATAGTACTGCGAGAATTGAGAGAGAATCGCTGTTTTCTTATTCGACAGGTCAAGGTTCTCGTTTTTAGCCTGCTTGTAAAACAGGCTCTTGTAGCCGGGCAGATCCACGGCGGGGATATTGGAAGGTGGTTCCCTATAAGCATATATCAGCAGTTAGTTTATCTCAAACGAATCAAATGACAAGGACCAACCATGTACAATCGTAATCTTCCCATTCATTCCACTGCACCAAATATTGCAAAGTTCTCGGACGATCTTTGGTATGGCGCCTCCTGTATATCCAGTGTTAGTGCCCGGCAAAGTGGAAGATTTCAGCTTCACGCTACCACTAACCCTACTATGCCAGACATGTAGTATAAATTGTCATCTTCTGCTTTTGCAGAAGTCATATCGACCGGTTGGCTGACCGGAAACTTCAGTATGTATTGATACCGGTGCAGGCTATGGCTGGCTGCCTCATCTGACTCACTGATGGATGCAATCTGGTCTCAAACATCGTTCTCTATCTTGCGTTCTTGGTAATTCCTCGCGCTCTTTCATCCTTCGAGCAATCGCCGGTTTAAGATCCTTTATCAAAAGCGTACAGCTGGGGCAGTACCAAGATTTCTTAAGCATAGAGACCTCCGGATCCAGACCGGCGCAAGCCCAATGTACACTGATATATGCATATGTCAATGAGTATACTCAGTCGGGGATATGGGGAAACCTACCGACCATCACACTTCATTCCCGTCAAATTGTAATGGAAAAGGTCAGTTTTAAGGGATCAAATGTAGGAAGACATACCGCTGTACAATCTATCACTTTCTAGAAGACGGGTGAGTTCATATAGGATTTCTCCAGAAGACATACCATGCGTCCTTCCGTACAGTCCGGCCCAAGTTTGGGCCATTTATGACCGTCAACATTGTGACCATTGCTGGCAGCCAAAACCTTGTCGCGCTTGAGAGACGGTTCTTTCTCGTGCATGTGTCCCTCTCCATTTTCTCGTATAAGTTCTGAGCTTTCAGTCTCTTCAGCTTCTTCGGATTCCGTTTCTTCTTCATTCTCTTCCTCTTCCTCTGACTCTGACTCTTCATCGTCATCTGCTAATCTTCTTTCAAGACTGGAGCTCATGGGGTATAAGCTGGAGCCAGTATCCCTGGGTTGTCTGTGAATTTCCACACTGTCCCTTGAAAGGCTACTCACGATTCCAAATCTGATTCTTCCTCGATATCTAGGATGTCCACTCTGTTTTTGGACCACCTTTTTCGTGGATTGAAATGGATGGTAGTTTCCCCATCTGCTAAAACTGGAGCACCTCCTAGCCTCTTCAGTTCCCTAGCGATAGCTCTTTCCACAATCCCGCCGCCATGACCACTGTCGCCGTCACTCGGCATACTTGACTGACGTTGTCCATCATTGAAATCCGCGGGGGAATGACCGTGGGCACCTCTGGAAGAGAGAGCGACCGACCTGTGGGAGCGCCTTATTTGGCGGGAGCGGGAACGGGTTCCGGAGGAAAAGATGGATAAAAATTCTTCTCGAAGAGTATTCACTTCTTGAGTAATAACTCCTAGAGAGCCCATGATCCCAAGCTCTTTTCGATTCAGACTATCATCACATTTGGATTCGATGGAATCCAAGCGCGTTTGTACTGTTTCAGCGAACGCGTCGAATCTCTGGGCATGCGCCTGAAATGCATTACTTTGAGCCATGATAATGGCTGTCAGTGTTGACAGTATTTGCGACATGTCCTTTTTTTCTTCCTCTGGCTGTTCTTTGGGGTTCGAGCGATGTTTCTTGTAAAGGGACCCAGAGCGAGGAGTCCGCGCAGATGATCGTTTTGATGGAATCAAAACCGTCGGAGGATTTGGATGAAAATTTGAAGATGAAAGCGGCATGACTTCGTATCCTCTACCGGTTTGAGAAAGATGCCTGAAAATGATTGACGAATGTGGGAGCTACGGGAGATATTAGCGGATGGACAACGACTTCAGTATCTTATCAATTACACGCCGGAAGTCTTTTCGTCGACGCGCTTCTTGCTCAGAACATTAGTTTGGCTCCTGACCCGCGACCGGCGGCGGAGGCACCTTTAAAAAAATGTGACGTAATCAAAAAAGATGAAGCTATCTGGGCACCCACTTAGTGACCCCAAACTGTATTCCGCTTCTTTGCTGCACTTTCGTTCTTTCTTTTCAATTCACTTTCATTCCCCGGTCATTCTTTCTCCTCTCTTCCCATCCGAATGAGCAATAACCCCCACATTATATCCGTAAGTCCATGCTCAATTTGAAAAACCCTGGCATCTTCGCATGATTATTCAACAAACTATAATAATCTGTCAATCCACGGAATAGACGCTTCTCTCATTGAGAGTCGACAGCCTCAGCCGAAAACGTTTGACCACTAATGACTCTTCTTATGATTCCTGTCGTGTATGATCACATTGTGGTAACTTGGGCTGACGCCATCACAGTGCTGTTGAACATCTATATATTGCACATTTCGCACCTATTTTGATAGTAGATAGTCGGGATGAATCAGCCTAATAGGATTGACTCATGGTTGTTACAAGATGATGAGAAACCGTGAGTTTCTCCATCACACCGTTACGAAGCACATATATACATAAGGATCAAAAGTTAATGAGTTGGACTCGACAGATTAACGATCACGGAGGACCCCAAACTGCCCAACGCCTCCACTATAGTCATACGACGACAGGATCATACATTGGGAAACATGCTCAGAGCGTGAGCCGCAAGCCATTGAATTGATCTCATGATGGATGTGCTGACAACTGGTTAAGACAATTAATGCTCGACCCTACTGTTCTCTTCGCGGGCTACAAAGTTCCTCACCCTCTTGAAAACGACATTCTTCTCAAAATCCAGACCGACGAGCGGTCAAATCCTGCAGAGGCTCTCAAACGTGCTTGTCATGAACTGATCCGGCAAACCGTACACATCAAAGCTCAATTCCAACAGCAAGCAAAGAACATCGAGATGGGTATGGGTCCCGAACAAGGAGTCGCTCCAGATGCAGCAGGTGCGAATGGGGCGTACGATCCGTATGGGGATGGGTTCGGGAGGGAGGGCAATGTGGTCGTCGGCGGTGCAGTGAGGGACCAGGGGCAGGATGTATACGACTTTTAGAATGTTTGTGAGATTGAAAAATCCTTGTTGTAAAGTTATTGTCAGCAGTACTCAAATATGCATAAACTAAAGGCTACAATTATGATACAATCTAGAGCTCTTCATCTACAAATTTCAATGGCAGACCTGACAAAAATTTAGCGATGGCGCACATCAGATAGGGCTACTCACCAGATAAATCTCTCTTTTCTACGATTTTTACAAGGTCCTGTCGATTCATACTTGATACCCATCCGTTAACACAGGAATCAAAAACGTTTGGAGAGGTGAATATAGCACTTACTAGAAGCAGGCGCCTTTTAGACTATTCCATAGCGTCTCGCTCGTAACACCTTTTGCACCTCCACCATTCTGGCCGTATGCATAGGCTTCACTTGCCTCAGAGTGCTGGAGCCTCAGGGCGTCGAGGATTGATTGGGCGGCAGTTTGATATTCACCGAGATTCATGTATGCGATGCCAAGATTGAACCTGAAGAGAAGAGCTGCGTTAGAAAGCTCGCATCACCCGAGATATAGTGGTGAAATGCTTACAAAGCTCGGACAAAACCGGGATGCAACCTCAGAGCTTGATGGTAGTACTGTACAGCTTCGCTGGATCTTCCGCTGTTCGCAAGTGTTGCACCGAGACGGTTGTACAACAACCAATCCTATAGGGGCAGTTAGCATCTGCGAGATGTATTACAGGAAGCAAGCTGCCTTACTTCAGGCCGGGCCTCCAAGGCCGCCAAAAAGCAATCCTCAGCTTTGGAATAATCCTGTCCCAGATGGTCATAAGTAATCGCGCAATGGCTGACAAGAAAGACGACTTACCTGGCCCCCACTCATATTGAACAGCACCCCGAGTGCAACCTGAACATCAGCATCAATCTCGTGCGGCGTTTGCCTCGCAATTTCTATTAAACTCTCAATGAGTTTGTTTCTGTCTTTTCCTTTTTGTCCATCAGCGCCGGTTGTATTTTTGCTGTCCTTCAGTCTAATCCAATCCTCCAGCATGGTGCACGCGGCCTCATTTTCCCCTTCATTTGTATAGCTGACAGCGAGGGCAAGATACGCTGGCCGATACTGCGGATTCAGTTGAATGACTTTGGATAGGGCCAAGATAGCTTGGTCTTCGCGCTCATTCTCTTGTTGCTTGAGGCCGAGGGCATACCATGCTTCATGTGAGGTAGAATCTTTCTGTACTTCAGATTCAAGCTCAAGTATACCCTGGGATGTACGTCAGACGGCTGAATCAAACAGAAGAAGGGGATATGCAACTCACTTTTAAGGTAGGTGAGTCTCTAGACACTTCGAAATATAGCTCCTCTTCATCGGTCGAATAAGGGTTTCGACTTTGGAACATGTATCTTTCTGACTGGTCGCCAGTCCCCATGCCTCTGAAATGTGCAACGCCAGGTTCTGTCCTTTGAAATTCCTCCCAATCACTTTGCAGCCTATCCCAACTTTCTTGCTTCCCCACTCCGCCTTCCAAACTTTCTTGGGCCCGTCTGAGTTGACCATTGAACTCTTCAAAAACATCTTCATCAAAGTCGTGAGTTAGCCCTTGTTCATTCCAACCCCAACCTGCGCCGGGGATGTTGCCAGGAGACGAAATGGCTTCCTCGAGAGTGCTGGGTACACCACTCCTTTCTCGAGAAGCGGGGTGTTCGTCAAAGTGGACATTCTTTCTTGGCTCGGGTGCGGGCGATTCCGAAGATTGTATGAGGGCTTCTTGATCATGATACTGTTGATCCCACAAAGCACCATTATTCGCGGCTAGTCGGGCAGCTTGAGGAGCTGTCTGGGGAGGAACCAATGTGTGCGTTGGCAAAGCCGGAACCCAAGAATTCAGGGCTGGATACTCTTTTTGACCTGGAGGATAAGGCGATCTTCGTTCGAGGTATTCAGCTTCAGCCAAGGTGGGGGCTTCTTGCGGTATTGATTTCTCTTTTTGCTTGGCAAAACCTTCCGCCCAATTGTTTCCAACAATGTTCCGCTCAACGAATGTCGCACCCTCACCCACCTCCTCACCTTTTACCTCTTGCCCTTCTTTGACCACAACCTGTTCGTCACCTAAGCCTCTCAGAAGAGACAAGAATTTACTTTGTGCAAATTTGGGATTGGCAGATAAAATGTCTGACTGGGTCTCCAGATTACTTACAAAGGACCGGGCCGTCCGAGCTAGTAATTGTTGAGATTCATCAAGAGGCAGAGTTTCTGATCCGGTTGGTTGACCAATTTGCTCTTCATATTTACTAACGGGAGCCGCTGCATGGATATCAGGTCGAGGAAATGTCAGGCTTGCTTCTGAAATCGGAATGTCATGCGACCGAAAGCTTGGTCGCATCAATGCCGGGCGCTGAAGTTGATATTGAGTTTCTGGAACCTCCCATGGTGCAAGACCAGCATTATATAGGGGTTTCTGAGATCTTGTGGTTCCAAGTGGAGGCGCGGCTGCAACATGCTGGCTAAACTCTTCCTGCCAACCGCTCTTTGTGGAAGCTACAGAACGGGTGTATTTCGATGCTGTCGGTCCTGTCAGAGGGACGAAATCGCTGGCCCAATCTGAGGCATGAGAAGTTGATGGAACAGGAGAAAGCTGTTGCCTCAGTGAAGAGAGGTCAAAAGTTGATGGAGGTCCTGGAACTTGCTTCGGGGACTGGTTGACTGGCAGCTGAGCAAGTTGAGCTCTGAATGGCTGCTATGCAAGCTATCAATATAGGATGTAATGCATACTTCCATACCCACCTTTGATGATGATCCAGAGGCATTCGAGGTGTAGGCTAGTCGATCCTACCACGGGATAAGTTAGCTCATTATAAATAAGCTTGCAAAGTGATCGACACTCATCAGCGCACCTGTTGTAGAGAACGGTCAACGTTGATCCTGTCTGAGACGTTTTTGAGAGCAGATGTAGGTCCACACTGGACCGAAGCGCCCGATAGGAAAGCAGACATGGCGGTATGTGTGGGAGAGAGCGATGTGGGATGAAATAAGAGATGAGATTTATCATGATTTCGTCAGAAAGCACGTCGGGCGTACAGACCGCCGCCCGGTTATCCGACGGGGTTATGTAGCCGAGAAATAGGCGCAGAAACGATGACAGTTGACGGTGCTTGCCTAATAGAGGACTCAGGCACGGGCATCATGACGTATGAACTATGGTCTATTATGGGCCGTGAAATTCGATGATCCGTCACTCACTGCATTTACTTTTAACCAGCTTCTCTATTACCTGCTACTACTATACGATTACGGGTATTGAATACAAGATTGTCTTCCCAGCATGGCAGAAGGCATCGAGCTCAAACCCCTGGGTGCATCAGCCCCTCCGCTCCCCCCGCGACACGCCGATCCGCCCGCCGGCTCCCTCGGCAAAGCGTACAGGTCCGCAGAGGAAAAGGCAAAGGCAATCATACATCTCCAGCAGGACGCCGGGCTGGACGCCATCTCTGTATGGGCCCTCGTCCTCTCTTCATGGTCCGTTTTTGTCACGCTCTCCCACTACATTGCATCCCTGACACTCCCAGCAGGTTCGCCATACTCGCTGTACCACTTCTCTTATTCCCCCGCATCCTCATTTTCTTCTCCCAGACGCCTCCGCCTACTGTTCCCTTTTCATCCTCTTCCGTCGCCAATGCTGCAGCTGCAGCTCGCGAGAATCATTATGACAGTCTCACCCCTCTCGAGTACACTCTCTGCCTATCTTTGTCCCTTGGCCTCATAGCCATGTCCCTCGTGTCTCTCTTCATCTTGGTCCCGACATACACCCCGCCTTCTACTAATCCATCTCGCACTCCTCTTTTGGGTGTTTTGGTGGGATTGACTACCATCTCTGGAGCAGTGCTTTGGAATGCAGGTGGATTAGGTGGATTAGGCGTTTTCGTTGGAGGGGGAAATGTCTTTGTAGCCGTCTGGGGATGGTGGGTTATTGTATTTGGAGGCGGGAGGGGCAGGATAACGAAAAAGCAACATAAACATAATACGCCAGAAAGACTGAGAAAGCTGTGATCATCCTGATTCATTATTGGAGGGGATGAAATGGAAGCTGTGTACTGTATCGATGTCGTTAGAGGATAGCTATGCATTTGTATTATTATCCAGGACACTCTATTGGGAGGACGGTTTGATAGAACTCGTACTGTCTTACGTTAATGCTACATAATTATGAACCAAATCTCGCCAAGACATCATCTTCATTACATTACGTTGCGGCCGCTTCCTGATCTTCCCTCAACATCCTTTCCCTCTCCCTCTCCGCTTCATCCGCCGCGACAAGCGCTTGCTGCACCATTGTCGCCTCTCTAGGATTGATCGCACCCGACGCGGCGGCATTGGCCGGATTGGAAACGGCGGCAGCGGCAGCCTGCTGAGCTGGATTACGTCTTCGTCGTCGACGAGGAAGGGTTATTATCTTTGGCATAGGTCGTTCATCAAGATCCTTGGCAACGTTTGTAGCAGCTTGGAACGCCTAAATTGAACTGTTAGAATTCAATCTCCGCATTGCGAACTGCCGATACACGTACCTCGACCCAGTCGACCATATCCCTTGCACTCTCCGTCTGCAGCAGGAATTGTTCGCCATCTGCCCTGACACGAACCACGTTCTTCCTCTTGTGATAGTCGGCAGCCAAGCCGCTCTCCGTCTTGTTCAGCGAATACTGTTTTACCAAAGCATTGTGCTGAAAGTGACTAGATAAGGGGGTATTGGTCGACCCGTAGCTGCTCGATGGATAGGCGGCGTTTGTCCCAGAGGTGGAAGCACGTCGCTGACTGTTGAAAAGGGCGGCATCCTTGACGTCATCCCCATTTTCGGCATTATGCACTATCGACAAAGAGCTTCGCCGATAACTGCCTGAACCAAGAGTGTTGTTAGATTCGGATGTTCGGCGCCCCGGTATGGGAATACTGATTGGGGAGGTAGAATCACCAGTTCCACGCCACGTCATAGAGTTTGTGGTATCCACTGAACCCCTTCGACCCGGATCGGCTGAGATTGAGCTCCTCTTGTTACCAGGACCGATCGCACTGCTCGACGATGCCCTTCTCCTTCTCTCAGGCGCTGGATGTACATGCAAAAACTCGTCCGCATCTTCATCGTCAATAGTGGGGACAGGCGCATCGGTCTTCAATGGGAATCTGTGAGGATCAAATTTGTACACCAAGAGCGCAGTACCGTGCAGAATGAAATAATAGCGTTTCCAGCTTCGGTCTCGAGCTTGGATCTTCTCAACTTTCTTCTTGCCGTCAGGTCCGGTTCCCAGGTCCTTCTCTCCGGTGAACTCCATTTTCCGTTGCAGCATGCCTTCGATATGGACCTAGCATCACTATAAGCATACTCATCCTTTGGGCGGAATCAGCACGTTTGAGACTTACCGAGCACCAGTATTTTGGCAGCTTTTCCCTCCCCTCTTCGTCCCTTGGTTTTGGAATAAATGTCCCGGGGAATGGTGGCTCATATTTTGGTGGTGGCGCCACTAAATCATCTGCCGACCTTCTTCTCTTCAACTCTTTTTGTTTATCCTTTCCGGCAACTGAGAGATTGAAGCCATTCAATCCAGCCGCAGGAGTGGGAGGCGGTTTGGCCCATTCTTGGGGGCTCAGAATACCACCTGGCCCAGTAGGCTCTTGTTGAGGTGGCAAAGAGATACGGAAGGGCATTTGTTCACCGGATTTGACTGTTTCCAACTTTGGTTTGACGAGCATTCGACCTGCAGTACTGTCTCCGCTATCCTGAGGTTTGGGTGGAAGGTTAATCATTGAGATGGAAGTCTGAGTGTAAAGAGAGGGACGTTGGGGGGCTTGTTGAGAAGGCGGGGGTTGAACGGTAGATTCGACAGTGTCATTTGCTTCTACTGATGGCGTTCCACCTTCAGTAGAAACCTCACTAGTATCCTCGCTGCTGGCTCCAAGCTCTTCTCTCCGCGCGTCTTCCTCAACCTCGCTTTCCTCCTCCAAAACACTCCTTTCCTCTTCGTCCTCCACTCTTGGCGCCGTCACTGATGCTGCCAAGCCCGAGTCCACAGCCGCATCCTTGCCCTTTCCTTTATCCAATCGAGGTAGCGGCGATGGCATAGCACTGGGACCAGAAGACGACGGCTGGCTATCAAAGTATCCAGAGGAGCATCTCGATGTTGTGGTAAGCGTGCTCGGATTAGATGGTTGGCCTCTCTCCAGAGTGGCTCTCGCAATAGCAGCTGCGGCTCCAGCTGTAGGTTGCGCATTGCCAGTATCAACGATAACCGTCGGCACAACATCTTGTACAGGAGTACCTTCATTACTGAACTGTGCCCAAGAAGTGGATTCGCTTTTTTCGCAAGGTGTACTCAGTGACCACACTGATTTGCCATTGGCTTTGGGAATAATGGTCGATCCGGGTACGTTTGACATGTTACTAAATCGTGGAAAATCCGATTCATGACGTATATCCGTAGACGCATTTGATACCCTTGATCCGCTTACATCTGCAATGTAACTGTCAGTAATGATCTTTTAGCGAGAAAATATCGGTGACTGACCACCTTCTTCCGTTACTGCACTCTTCGCCATCTCTCCAACTTGACTTGAAGAACCTGTCCTAGTTTTCCTGGCCAATCTCCCAGCAAAACCCATGAGACTTGAGTCTACTGTCGAAGGATTCCTTGTGGTTTCCGCCTCGCTATCATTATCGGAATCACCATCAGAGCCTACGCCATCCTCAGATTCTTCCTCGTCGTCATCGTCTCCGGCATCTCCACCTTCGTCATCCTCATTTGAGGGTACTGTTGACGGTTGGCGAAGCATCACAGGCTATGTACCGAATCAGATCTTTGAATGGCTGGAAGCAAAATTCAAATAACGTACCATCGCCCTCCTGGCCTTTCTCAATTCCTGCTCGGTCATTGGTGTCTTCTTCGCCTTTCCTGGGGGTAAATTCAATGTAAATGAACCTAAAGCTGGCGTTCTTGCTCCGTTCATCATTGTTATCGGTGATCTCATGATTCCACCTCCTGGCGTTTTAGGTCCTCCTTCCTTTGCCAACTCCCCCCAACCTGGTGTTGCTGTTGGAGTCGGACTGGAGGTGTCACCCGCTAAGCTTGCAAGATTGGTTAGAGTTGGCAGGTTCCTGATGGGCTGGGGCATAGGGGGAGAGTGAATGACAGTAGTTTTGCGAACGGATAGACCTGGGTGAGACATACGGACAGGCGAGGATGAAGATGACATGGTTGAGGAAGGCGTGGCGGGGGGGGCAGATATGGAGGGAATCGAAGAGGCAGTGTGATGGGTGATTGGATATGGTGCGATCGCGAGAATATCTTGGCTGTGCGTCTTTGGCGGATGGACGTTTCCAGAGAGCATCTGGCTGTCGGCGCCAGCCACAGATGTCTTGATATTCCCCTGCTCACGGGACACAGGCTGCAGAGCCTTCGGCGTCAAAACTTCGTCAGAGATATTGAGGGCCAAGGACGGCCGTCTCTGGCTTGTGTCCACCTCATTTTGTGATCCAGTCTCGGGCGATACTCTACCGCTCAACGGTGGCGTGGGAAGCTGCGGTTCGGGGGGGACCACCACCATTTCTTGCTGCTTTGTAGTTGGCCGACTGTCCAACATTTGCGCATCTGTTGATCGACGCTTTGCATTTTCGTCATTCGTCGCGCTAACGATATCAGGGCCAGTAGTCAATGGTACTAGTTCATTGGGGGGAACTTCCGCATATCCTTCATCCGGAAGCACCAGAGGGTACGACGGCTGCCAAGTCCGCGATAAAGGGCGAGTTCGCGCATTGGGACTGACTGACTCTTGCGACAATGGAGAGGATGTTTCAGGTGAAACAGTGTGCGAAAGGATAAAGTTATCAGGGACGACAGTGGCTGATGGGAAATACCCAGCGTTGACTGGCTTGGTGGACAATTTTTGCGCAGAATCCCGATAATCGGCCATGGCAAGTTCGTTTCCAGGTCTTGTGGCAACAGGCGCAGATCCGGGTAACCCATGGCTCCCCTGGTCGAGTGACGTCGAAGATTGCCTGGGAGGCTCGGGAGAAGAGCTAGAATTACGGCGGAAAAACATTGATGGGGTAGTCAATTTCTTTTTCATCCTTTCTTTTTTCGGCGTCCCAGACTGGCTACCACTCCCAGGACCAGCTCCCAGCAGCGTCTTGAGTTTTGTACTGTTCATGCTTGAAAATGGCGGGTTGTGATCTGTGTTGGACGTCGCATCTATGGAGAGCCGCTTGTGGACCTGGGGATCCGGAGGATGGAGCGCAGGAGGGGCTTCGGAAGCCCGCCGAGAGCGTTGGAAGAATAGGGGCATATTGAGCTGTGCGTCCGCTAGTAGTAGTTCCGGAGGAGCTAGATGGGATATTTGACACTGATGATATGTACTGCAAGATGGTTATTGGGCGACATGAGACGCACACGCAGGGGGTGGAAAATCGTAAGTGAGGACGGGTGACTCACTGTTTGTTCACTTGTACGGGTACAGCAGCAGCAATATCCTCTGTTGATGCAAAACGTGAGATAGGCGAATGGCGATGCCGATGAATGCGACGGGCAAACGGACTCACGGATCTCTTGGCTCTTGGCCAATTTTCTTGCCGATTCTGAGAGATCGCCGTCCGAGGCTATGCACTGTGGGATGAAGCTGCCAGAGAAATGGAAAAGGACTGCCAGAGAGTGGAAAGGACTGCCAGAGAGCTGGAAAAGGCTGGCGGAACAAGTCGAAAGCGATGGGCCCCCCAGGTCGACGAGTGCGGTAGAGTGAGGAACGGGTCTAGGGACAAGGGGCGAAGACCGATGGGTTAATTAGCTGATCCGGCGAGATATGCGAGCCTTCTGTTGGCGCGGGGCAGGGGATGGGGAAGAGGAGACGGTTTGGGGGACTTTTCGCGGAGGGGAGGGAGGCGCTGTGGGCGTTGGGACAAGTGGAAAGGAGGGTTGGAAGAGTGCAATAGGTGGCGATAATAAGCCAACACGTCCAGCCCCAGCCTCGACGTCATGCTCTCAAAAACTCCACAGTGACAACCGCCGCCCGGCCTCGTCGCTGATTTCAGTTTGCTTCTAACTCATTGCCTATGCATGTCCCAACGCTCGACCCCAGGTCTATTTCAGGCCCTGTTTATCCATGCAATGAACAGTCGCCGCTTTAGCTATCTTTCCTCACAGACGCATACGGGATCATTCGTTCTGCTCATTGACACCAACTGCTGCTGCTGATTACAGTTAGATCACTATTGGTATCTGTACTTTGCATCCGGCTCCCGGCTTGCATTCGGCAGCAACAAGACTTACGAGTCGTAATTATCAGTAGAGTTAAAAAATTATAGTAGCCGCCCTAGCTCTTCGCGTTCTCGTTAGCTTGCCTCTAGAACGACGCGAACTGGGAAGAGTCGTACATATAATGTTGGCACCTTAATCTTGTGCCCTTTCTCTCCTCGTTTCCAGCAGCACAACGGAGACTGCTAAGCATTTCTCGTATACAGCCGAGCTTAGATCTCGGCGTAGACAGCAACATCCCGCAACGTTTTACCACCGCTCTTCGTCGAGAGTGACCGCTTCTATCTTCTTTCGTCGTCTCTCCATTGTGCTCCATCAGCTCTTCCTCCATATTTCACCCACCACCATCACATCATTCATCATAAAATAGAAGGATAAAGTTCTTCGTCCTCAGGGCGGCGACGTAGTCCTCATACCTCGTGTGACGTTGTTATAACCGCCGTGCGGCGTTTGTGTGGAATGTCGATTAATGCAGCCAGGCGGCAATGCAGCATCCAGGCTTGCAAAAGATCTCATCATAAATAACCATGATATCCTCTTTTATTTTATTTTATCTTTCTACACCTTCTGTTCGCTTTGTCTCCCTCCATGTGCCCAAAAATAGCTCATTTAGCACTGGTACTATAACTACTTATATATCGTCATCACGAGCCTTTCGGATTTCCCCGACAACGAAGTATGGTGGACCTTTTCTGTCGTCAGTTGTCAATAAGATGAAAAGAAAAAAGCACCAACCGAAAGAAGACGACAGACGACATACCAAAACCATTCATGGACTGTCAGTGTCATACTGATTTCAATGCTCTGATCACATATGAATGCACAACGATTCGGTGTGACTTGCACTCCCGGCACGACGTCCGACGCTGTGACGGACAGACGATGATTATGATCCTCCTGCTGTTGTATGTAATATTTGCTGTCCATACTGAGCCTTGACAGAATACCCATCAAACCATTACATATTCTTGTTGGTACTATATGAATACTACTCAACAGTGCAGCCACCGACCTCTTATTTTACACCTCGTCTCTCTTCCTTCTGGAGGGGGGCACGTAGGGCGGTGGGTTAGGCGGGGGTAATCCACTACCGGGTCTGTGTCCCGGTGCGCGGTCACACATCGTTACTATGTCGCGTTGTATAGTGGGTATGGCTTTGAGGCGTAAATTGCTGCGAAAAAAAGCTCGCCAAGTGGATCAAGAGACCGGATGAAAGTTTTTAGGAAAACAGAGCAAGGAGAGAAAGGGATGATGCTGAGGAGTTTGTGTGGTGGGTGGGTACTATTATTGGCTTTGGGGTGACTATTTCTTTACCTCTGAAAGTCACAATCGGATACGGGAATGAGGAATAAAGATCAATCTGAGGATGCTGATTAGATTATAACAGTGAAAGAAAAGTACTGCAGTTTCTTCCATTCGTACGCTGCAGTTGCTGCTGAAAGGATCATCATATCACTTGTTGGTGACCAATTATATCAGCAGAAAGGATAGAAAAAGTTCCATAAAGATCATCTCACGTCGGTATGCACGACGCTAAAGATTGGTATCAAGATTGCAGACATTATACACTACCGTATTCCTCAACATCTGGCCCTTTCGCTTTACCGGACCATCCCATGAAACCTCCCTCTAAACAACTACTACCTTTTACCGGAACTTTCTTTCTCTCGTTCTTTTACAGCAGATAAGGCCGCATGTGTTTTGAGAAGTAAAGCACCTTCGAGAGAGTATTTGCCCGCCGCTTTAGCCATGTATGCATTGTGATCCGGCAATTTTCCTATTGGGCAAGTGGTCAGTCTGCAATCCCCTCTCCTGAATTAAGTATCGGACACGGGCTCACCAGACATAACCACTTCAAAGTGATACTTTGCCTGATCATCATCCCCTCTTCTCGCATACAGTCTACCCAACTCATAATAACAATGATATAAGATCCAGTGATCGAGCTGGACATCAGGAGTATGCCTGATGACTGCTTGGAAATCTTTTTCGGCTGCTTGATCGAGATCGGGGTCCGACGGGTCCGTTGGGAGTACCACTAGAGTTGAAGGCTCGGCATCCACAGGTTGGTATCGCGCGATGAATTGACACATGCCGCGAAGGAAGTGTGCTAGGACATAGTCTATTTCATCGCCGTTAGTCCCTCTCGTTTCTGGTTCTGTGTGACGACACACCCACCATCCCAGTACTCTTTGCCAGTGCCATTGCCGTAATTCTCTTCACCATTCTCCAACTTCTTCATCATTTCATTCAACCTAGGTACATGGATATCGAGAAGACTCCTTCGAGGGGTATTTGATAATGATCCAAAGACGTAGGCCAGCTCTAGAGCAGGAAGGAAAAGGCGAGAAGATTGCGATGAGAATTTTCGGGCCTTTCGAGAGGCAAATTTCTACGCGCTCAAGGTCAACAATGGCAAAGAAAGAAAAATAAAAAAAAAAAGTTGAAGATTTGGAAAGCGCACCTCAATTGGCAATGACTTGCCAGCAATTTTTTTAGTCAACTTTGGTATCTGCTGCATCAACCTATCGGCTTCCGACATTTTGGCATCCTGGTCGCCATCCTCGACCAATTCAACGATGCAAGCAGCAGCGGCGCTTTGGGATAGATCAGTTTCGTGAATCCTTCGTTATGTCCAATTGGACTTACTATGTGTATACGGCTCGACTCCAATTAGACTCGTCTTTGAGAATTGAGAAACAGTCCAGAGCGCCTTTCCATTTACCCAGCATCATATAATTACAAGCGTAATCCCACTGTCCAGGCATCAGTAATTATCGTTACGCTCTCCAAAATGAATGACGGACCAAGCACATGTGTTGCAACTGAATATATTCCAGCTTGAGATCTAAAGCTCGCTGAAGGGAATCGTTGGCTTCTGCAGGTTGGCATTGTGTAGTGTGGAGTCGAGCTTGGAAGTACAGGAAGAAAACACCTAATCATTACATGAGCCCCCAATGTTCCGACGGCCATATGTGGACGCATACCGTTAGGGTATCGCCTCATGTTGTACGCCAAGACGTTCTTTGCTAGGGGAACGTCTACGCCGGTAATGGGACTGTATTTGCATTAGCCTTCCAGTTCGAGAGGTCATAATAGATCATAGGAACGACCTACATTAGGACAGAAATCACCAAGTGGAAGGCCAACAAGATCAGATCACAAACGGGCCTCCTCAATCCCTCGTTCTTCTCGTTGAAAGTAGGCTCCGGTGAGTCGTGAGACCAACCACCGGCAGCCATGAGCGTTGCCAGAGCGACTTTTCGGTCTCCGGCGTAGCCAAAGACTTCGGCAATCTATGAGCATAAACAGTCAGCGGGTTCAAGCATACGGTGTTAAACGGGCACATGTCTTACCTTCAGAACCTTGCCAGGTAGAAGAGATAGCATAAGAGATGATGTGCCAGTACCAAGAAGAACACCCTGAAACAAATAAACAAACATTATCTGACACGAGAGGGAAGACTCACAGATCGGAAGTCCATGTCAATGTCATCGTCATAGCCATGCTTATCTGCATCCTCCAAGAAATGCTGCAAATTTCGATAGATACCATGAGCAGTGCGCATATTGAAGCTAAAGCCAGATTAGCCACCAAAGCTGCCAAATGAGAAATCTACCTACGCCTCTCTGACCAGTCCGATCCAGTCACCTCCGCTGATAATGGCCAACATTGCCTTCATTAACGATTGCTCCGCATAGACTAACTCCGCATGCCTCTCCAGTGGTGTCATGGCTTTCACCCTGGCCAAACCTCCATGAGATTTCACCATACCTCCTAGACGGGAGAAAACGTTGTCAGAAGGTCGACGGAGAGACGACGCCGTAACCGCAGTCGATTTGCAGATTTCGAGAGCGTTGTGCAAGTCAACAGAGTCGAAAGTCATCATGCCTTTGAGCGCTTCAATGATACCCATTGCGCTTTGCAAATAGAGGTGGTGGCCTTCTGACTCGCTTTCCTCGCAAAACTCTTCAGCCTCCTTCATTCGGCTGGTCAAAAATAGGCGAATAGCCTCTCGACATGTCTCGATGTCATCACCTAATACTGCAGCCTGGTCGACAGTAGTTGCGCTAGGACGGTTATGAGACATGTGTCGCTTGACTTTTGTCTCGGCAGTTGATGGAAGGCTTCTATGGATAGTTGAAGTTCCTGTTCCGGCAATATCACCACTAGAAGTAACTGAACCCTTGGCAACGTTTGTAGGCTCTACCTTGACATCCGTGGAAGAGGATAGATGGTCAGGGGTTGAAGATGCAGCATCAACAACAGCAGCTTCGTCTGAAGGCTGACTTGTCCTTTTGGGAGCGGTAGGAGGCTCGTTCTCTTGTTCGTCCTCCTCCTCTACTTCGCTGAGGCCCTCGGAAGGCGTGAGGAACGCATCGTCTTCATCGGACGATTCACCTGCCCCCTCCAGCTCCCACTGCGACCACAAGCTGTCACGTCGCTGACGCCTTGCTGCTCCATCTGTTGTGACAGTTGGCGATGATTCCGGAGACTCCGTCATCTGATTACCAGCGGTTCCAATGCTTAGCTGGTTGAGAGC
>NC_009178.1:992479-1142479 GCF_000149385.1 Cryptococcus deneoformans B-3501A
AACTTATAATGTCAAGATTCCTGCTGGCGATTACCTGCAGAAAGAAAGAAATGTCGATGTCGTTCGACAAATGAGTCTAGAAAAGGCTAGGAGAGAGGAGGAAGGATTGTCATCAAAGATACCAACAGCTGGTGATGGTGAACGGGAGGTAGGAGACATCACATTCTGTATGGCGAACGCAACAAGGGCATTAATCGAATCTACAGAACCCTCTTTCCAAGATCCTCGTCATTCATCCCGGATCGCGCAACCTTCGTTTAGGACTTGCATCTGATTTCTATCCTAAAGAAATACCAAACTGCATAGCGCGGCCTACAAAAGCAGTGCAAACCAGTGGATCCCGAAAAGCGCCTGTGATGGGAAGCAGAGTCAAAAGTTTAAAAGAGCAACATGAACGAAATAATAAAAGGAAAAGAGGCGAGGCGGACGAGGACGATGACCATCTGGAAGAAGATGTTGAGATGAGCAATGGTGATGATATCGGGGAGTGGGTTGATCCTGTGCGTCGATCAATCTTCATAAAATACATTGACGGGATTAATCGTACCTTCAGATAGACGAGTCGATCGGTTATCTCAGAGATTATCTTCGAAATCGTCTTGTACAGGAACGTCTTGCTACCGACTGGAGAGAACTCACCCGAGTCAAAGCCAACAACAGCAAGGTCAAGCCTGAATTGTTGCCTGAGCACAACGATCCATATCGAATTGACTGGACAGAACCAGAGGGGAAACCGTTTTTCATTGGTACGGACGCGTTGAGACTCCCAGAATCTGCTGGGTACACTGTTCGTTACCCCATCCTTCACCGCTCTCTCAACCGTCGAGATTGGGCCTCTTCACAAACTGTTCTCGATGATATTTCCACCATCATCACCTCCTCTCTATCCACTCAACTATCCATAGCTCCCCGGGATTATCCCTTTTTCTCTGTTCTCCTCATCGTTCCTGATCATGGCGATCGCGTGTTTATCCAGGAGATGACCCATCTTATTCTACAAGTCCTAGGTTTCAAGTCTATCGCGGTACAGCAAGAGGCATATTGTGCTATCTTTGGAGCAGGTATGAGCAGTGCCTGCGTGGTAGATATTGGTGCTCAAGAAACAAGTGTAACTTGTGTGGACGAAGCCATGCTGCTTGCCGAGACTAGGTGAATATCAACGTTCTCAAGCGCGCTCCTTCCTGATAAATTGATACTGATGTACTGTAGAATAAAACTGAACTATGGAGGAGATGACATAACGTCTGCTTTGACGCACCTCCTTGTAGCCTCAAACTTCCCATATCGTGAACTTGACCTTGCAAGGTCTCAAGACTGGCTCATGATGGATAATCTCAAGATCAAGCTGTGTACATTAGAGGAACACCTGGTGGCTAATACCTTGTGGGACTTTTATGTGCCCCGGGTTGAGGGCCTGACTCAGAAATGGATGCTTCGGACTTTCGACGAGAATATTCTGGCCCCTTTGGTATTTTTCGACACGCGAATGGTAAGGTTCTTACTCTTTCCAGCCAAATTTACGCTGACAGTCCGTCCTGGCAGATTGACTTTGACGAGAAAAAGGGTCAAGGATCTTTCAGGTTTTGGAACACGTCTGACGACAAAGTGACGGACGAGATCACTTCTGCGTACGAGGAGCCAGTATGTTTTCAAACGAATATTCACCAGAAATTCCAACTGACTAGTCTCGTAGACGAGCGCTATGAAAGCGTTAACAAGCCACCTCCTCCCTGGCGCTTCTCATACATCTGCATCAGGCTTTCAAAAGTCCGAAGCTCCTAGCAACTCTGAATCTACTACTCCTGCTCCTGCACCGCTCGCTATTAGCTCCAATTCCAGCCCAGAGAAGCCTAACGCATCACTTTCCACCACCCTCGCTCAAACTCCTGTGCCGGAGCTCAACCTGCCTTCCACTGCCTCCACACCGACCCCTGCTGCCGGAGGTGCAGCCGATGCTGACACTCCTGGTACAGCTGCGCCTGCTCTACTGTCCCTTCCCACACTCGCAAGCCTTGCCCCTCAACCCACCCTCTCTGCTTCTCAAATTTTCACCGCATCATCCCAGTCACCTCTCGACGCTGCCATTGCTGCCTCACTATCACTCTGTGGTACAGAAAACAAGATTCGCACACTCTCTCATTCTATCCTTTTGATAGGCGGCTCGTCGTCGATCAAAGGTCTACCTGCCTTTATCTCCGACCGTTTACCTCCGTTACTCAAGCAACGCGGCGTGCCAGGTAACGGTGAAGTAACAATTGTCCCTCCTCCCAGAGGGTTAAATCCACGATATGTCAGTTGGAAGGGCGGGAGTGTCATGTGTAATATTGAGGGGCTGGGGGATATGTGGATTAGAAGAGATGAGTGGGAAGCGCTGGGTGTGAGAGCGTTGAAAGACAGGTATATGTGGTTCTAAGCGGATATTTAGAATGATAGGGAGCAAAGATTGTGCATATAAATAATGTGATTTGATACCGGCCATTTTATTGCTCCATCCTAGTGACATCAGATTCCCGACACTTGACGGTTTTAATAGATCAACGGCGGCGGCACCTTTGCTTCACTTTTATGCTGCCTTGTGTGCGATGACTGCTACCAATGTATACTTCCGCATGCCATGAACAACTATATGTGCACTATCCTGAATACCGACTAAACTCCACACACTCTAACCCATAAAATGCAAACAAACCTCCTCGTAAAGCACGTGTCTACTATTACTCATCTTGTCATTTTTGTCGTCGGAGAAAGGTGACTCTGATGAAGGTATACTTTGATGATGATGATGTTGATGTTGATGATGATGAAATAAATCGAATAAAGAGGAAGGCTAGGCAGAAGAGAGAGTGAAGACGAAAAGAATAAAGTCTTCGCGCGACACTCTGGAACCCCAGCTGCCCTCACGCTGAACACTCCACATACCATTTCGGCATAACTTCCTTTACTTTTGAGGTTGCCTATCACCCTGGTTACCCTGACCTCCTCGTCCCCTGGGGCCCCTGCCGCCTCGACCGCCAGCACCGCCGTTAACCTGCCTCTGGCCCTGACCCTGGCCTTGCTGGCCACCGGTCCTTTGTCCCTTGGCCTTGGGTCTATCGTCCTTCTCCTTTCGGGGTTCGAAATACAAAGTACCGTTGGGGAATTTAGTACCGCCCTCACCACCTTGCTCGACGGGCAAGGAGTGCTGGATGGCCTTTCGGGCAGACTCCACTCGAGCGAACTCGACAAAGGCACAAGCTTTGCTCTTGACGATTTCGGTAGACTTTACCTCACCGAATCGAGAAGCAATCTTGGAAAGCTCGGCATCGGTAAGGAAGTCGGATGAGCTCTGCGAGTCAGGGGACCAGTTAGGGAGCTATATGAAAGTCAGTGCAATCCTTTTGTTACCATAGGAACAAAATGCCCACCTTGACAAAACAGTGGGCCGTCTGAACCTTGGAAGGGTCTATAGTCTGCTGTCGTCTTTGTCCCTGACCGGTACCAGCGGCAGGTGCGGGCTTTTCGTCCTTCTTGGGCTGCGCAGGACCGGGGGCAGGGGCAGCTGCAGGCGCAGGAGCAGGCGCGGGAGCGGGGGCGGTGGCAGATGGACTAGCTGTCTTACCCCATACATTAGAAGCGGCCATGGATGCCCAAGTCATTGGCTTGGAAGGAGCAGCGGGGGTGGTCGAAGCGGGAGAAGAACCATTAGTAGTGGGAGCAGCAGCCTTGGGGGCTGCAGGGGAGGGAGAAGCGGCCTTGGCGGCAGGAATAGGTGCAGCAGGAGCAGGAGAAGCGATGGATTCGGTAACCGAAGCGGCAGGTTTAGGGGTCTCCTCAACTGGCTCAGGAGCGGCTTCAGGCTCCTTGACAACAGGAGGCTCCTGCTCCGGAGCGACGTCCTTGTCAGGCACAGCTGCAATCTCGGCCTCCTCGGGGACGGCGTCAACAACAACTTCCGCGGGAGCGCTGACAGGGGCGGGTTCGGGGACAGGGTCCTCGGCAGGCTCCTGAGTGACGGTCGTCGCCTCGGGAAGCTTCTCAGCCGCAACCTCTGGCTGGGCAGGTTCCTCCTGAGGCTGAACAGTCTCCTGGGGAGCAGATTCGTCCTCATCAACATCCTCTCTCAAATATCGGAAGATGTCGTTGAGCACAAAGTAACCGCCAGGTTGCTCGGCAAGGAAAAAGGTTTGGGAGAATTTTCTCCAGGATTGGTGGTTGTTGGAGAGTTCACCCAGGACCAAGATAATGATACCACCATCGGCGGAGGACTGGGAGTCCATAGAGTGGATGTAGACTTTGCATTGGTTGTAGCCAATCTGAAGTATACGGTCGTGAATTTCCTACAGCCCGTCGCGTCAGCCTCTTTTGGGTGATGCTCTTTTCGCCATCGATCCAATGATCCACGTACCTGCTGCCCGAATGCCGGAGTCACGTCCTCACCCTCCTCGCCGTGGATAAATGTTGAACGCTTGTTGTAGAAACAGTGGAGACGGTGTGGCTGAGAATTGACAAAGTTGCTGCACACACACATCAGCCATGTTTTTCCGTCTCCAGGCTTGAATGAGGAATGTCTACTGACTAGTACTGAGGGACGAACTGCCATCCGACGTCTTGAGGCCTGATCTTTGACTGGTCAGGAGCTGCGACTGGGGGCTGAGTGGATGCCATTTTCTGGGATGTGTGAGCTGCGGAAGACGGCGTGGCGAGGATTCCTTACGGAGTCTGGAGGTGGGCGAGATGGAAGGGAGTGGAAGAGTATGGAATGTCGAGCAGAGGCTGTCGCTGCACTTTTGACTGTCCATCTCGTCGCGCCGGCGTCATGGCTCGCCCAGCGCCCTCTGTGGCGGAGATAGCGGAGTTATAGAAGAGGCACCCCCGCACGGCGATGACCGCACACGCGTCGTCTGCTGTCCGTCATTCGCACCGAACACATCTCCCACTTCCACCACCACCACGGCCGCCATGTCCTTCGATCTCCAGCAAGCACTCGCACAGCTCCAGAGCGCCTACGATGCGTCCTCGGAACAGGTCTCTACCCAGCTCGCAAAGCTCAAGGTCAGTCGTACACCTGTGCGCGCTCGAGACGTCCCCAACTGATCGATTCATCGCAGCTCGAGCTAGCGCAGTCAGGCTTATATTTTGCTCCGCCTTCTGCCGACCCCCAGGATCTTATTGCCGCTCGATCCATACTTGAAATCGGCGCATTCCAGTCTCTTCGACAAGGCGACCTCAAGTCCTATGCCCGTTACAACTTTGCCCTCCAACCATTCTACGACAACCTTAGGGATATCATCCCTGCATCTCCAAATAGACCAGTGACCTTGGGGCTCCATCTCTTAGGGCTGCTGAGTGAAAATCTGTTGACAGAGTTTCACACATTGTTGGAGACCCTTAAGCCTGAAGAGTTGAATGACTCATTTGTGAGATTACCAGTGGACCTGTAAGTCGATTGCGGATGTCTTACCCGCGAAGCTGACATTGTTTAGTGAACGATGGTTGATGGAAGGATCATATAACAAGGTGTACCGTGCCAGAGATCGTGTCCCGAGACCAGAATTCGAATTTCTGCTTGAAAGGCTCATGGGCACTGTCCGTGGCCAAATTGCCTCCACCATAGAGTCTTCCTACCCTTCTTTACCCCTTCAACATGCCGCTACCCTTCTCTTCTTCAAATCGGGCGAAACCTCCTCTCTCACAGACTTTGCCTTTGCTCGAGGATGGTCACTTTCACCTAACACTCAGACATTCAGCTTCCCTCGCTCAAGCAAGCCGGATATTGCCCTTGCCGCTGCAGAAAGTAGCAGCGATGTTTCATCGGCCACAATTGATAAGCTTAAGGGCACCGGTGTTGTTCGAGGAGTGCCGATGGAGACCATGGTGGGGCCTGCGTTGAGGTTGGCTCAACAGTTGGAAGCTATCGTGTAAGAGGATGGTTGGGAGTTGTCATTATCATAGTATGCAGCATTGCCTCAAAATACATGTATTTGGGTCTGCCAAGACCAAGTATCTTTTGATTTGAACCGACGATGTATTTGAGTTGCATGCAGCCTGCTCACTGATGTAATAATGACAACCTGATTTATGCTGGCTTCTCCTTGTATAACCATCACACCCGTCTCTGTCCGTCTATCCATCCGGTCTTTCACCTTACGTTCTTTCCTCCAACCCGCTGATACCAAACACTTGATGTAGGCCTTATGGCTGATTTCCGTGTTGCACATTATGTATCACCGGCCATGATCACAAATTATTGCATAATTCTTGCTGGGTAAAGAACAGGACTTGGTTTCTCAATGATGTGTTTGTGCATGTAACCTTTAGTGTCATTCAGTGGTCTTTTCTTCTATGTAAAGCACGAAACGCCACACTAATCGCTGCTGTGTCACCAGCAAGTAGCATGTATGGAACATCTTACTGATACAAGCACAGTGTATACCGCATGGTGAACAGTGCCTGTAACGCACATAGATCGGGACACTTTGCGAAGCAGACAGATTTCGTATTAAAACAATCCGAACACACAATCCGAAAACAATCCGGAAATTTATATCGCGCGTCTAGCGTTTATTTATCGCACTTTCGAAGAAGAGCACATCGATCAAGATACCGCAGCCACACAAGCACAAAACGCATTATATCCCTTGAACGACAAGAAATACAAAATCTACAAGGATTGGCAACCTGATTATGAAGGCGGTTCTTCAGCGAGTGATCAATGCGTCCGTCACAGGTATGATGATGCATCACGCAACTACGTACATAGCTTAAGAAGCTCACCATGTCTCTTCTCAATTGGCAGTGGACGGCAAGATTATTTCATCGATAGGTAAAGGTCTTCTTGTTCTGGTCGGTATCGATCGGTGTGCGTCCTTCGTTGTTCCATACATCTTTTCAAGCCAGTAACATCAGTTGATGATTGTCGATCAGATGACGAGCCGCAGGATGCTACTCGAATCATCAAGAAGATCCTGACTGCCCGACTATGGGAAGATGAGAACGGCGTAGCCTGGAAAAAGAACGTGAAAGACATTGACGGAGAAGTGCTCTGCGGTACGTTTATCAGATTGACCCAAAATCCAAGGCCAGCTGAACATTGAAAACCCAGTCTCTCAATTCACACTGTTGGCTGGCTTCAAGGGAGCTAAACCCGATTTCCATGAATCAATGGTACGCTCTTCATGGAGTTCATGAAGCCCAAGAACGAGCGCTCACCATGTTGCCAAGTCCACAGTCCCAGGAAATGCATTTTACAGTTCTTTCTTGAAGGAAATCAAAACGGCGTACGATCCATCCAAGGTTCAAGGTGCGCAACTATCGTCTCAGCTGGATGAAGCATGGCTTACGATGCTAAAGATGGTCAATTTGGCGCGATGATGCAGGTATCACTGACCAATGATGTACGTATCAGACCTTAATCATTCATTTCCTTTATACTATTACTATTCGACCGTCAGGAATTGATGATTCAGCAACAGGGTCCAGTAACCATCCTTCTCTCTTCAAAGGACAAACCGGAAAAAAGCGGGACTACCACTTCCACTCCGTCAGCAACCGCTAGTGGTATTTCAACACCCCTGGAAGGCAAAAAGAAGAACAAAGGAAGAGGGAAACTTCTGACGGAGATCAAAGCTGATCAACAACTCGGAGAGACAAACGGCGCTGATTTCTCGGGGACCTCTCTCTCAGCTCAACAAGAGCAAGGTGTCAGTGCAGCAGAAGATGAGATTGGCAAATTGAGTGTCAATGAAAATACGTCATCACGGTGAACATCGCAGTGAACATGTACCACAATTATAGATTAGAACCATGATCCGAATCTCGGTTTGCATGTTTCACTAGTGGGGCAATTACGTTATACATGCTGATATACTCTATACTTTATACGCTGGCACTATTCTACAAAAATCAACCATCATCGACCTACTACATGCCCGAAATCAAACGACACAAGTGCTTTAAATAGAATGTTATCTTATACTCCCGCATCCTTTCCGCTTTCCGCAATCCTTCGCCTAGTCGCCTCGTGCGCCTCTTCCGGAGAGCTTGGCTTCTTGAAGAAAATAACAAACTGGATACACAACACTGCCGTCCAAGCAATTTGGAAGTAGAATGATCGACGGGCTGCCATGTTCCAATCAGCAACTCCGTCGCCTTCAAATGACGCTTGGACCGCGAGTGTGATGGCAGAAGCAACTTGAGCCTATGGAAGTATTAGTCTGGGCGGACATAGACAAGCGTGGGGACATACCATGACCTGAACCCAGGCACCAGCTACGCCAGCCATCTCTGGCGGACAGTATGTAATCAAGTTGATGCTGTGACAGAACATTATCAGCATTTGTCTGCCTCATTCATATACGAACTTACGAAGTGCAGAAATAGGTCAAGATAGCGCCGGCGCTACCAAGTATAAAGGCAGGGAAACAGTATCGCCAGTAATCTTTGCCATGCCCGCCATTGGAAAAGATCTGGAGAAGCTCGGCGGCGACGATGACTGGGGAAATATGAGTTAATAAAAATTACAGGTAACGTTGCCAAATTTACTCACATAGACTACCCAAAGGCAGGATAAATTTGGGCTTGGTAATTATTTGTGGGATTTGTTGGGCAAGACCACCAACAATAAGGCCAGTGACACCTTGGGGAAGCATGGCAGCCGCGACTTTGACTGAGACGCAAACCTTAGTCAATCATACCCAGGATGAAAAGTGTTCATGCTTGCATAAGCTACTCACTTGGAGTCCATCCCATAACTTCTTGGAAGTAGGTTGCATACATGAGTTGTGACGTCGCCCAAAAAGGGACTTGCGGCCAAAACTGTTAGCAGTTGTCATTACTCAGACTGGAGCACTATCACCCACAGGCAATGCCAATTGCGAGGCTTGTGATCACAATGTTCGTGATCTTCCACACCGAGCTAGGCAGGACAGCAGATTTGGCGGGAATTTTCGATTCTACAAGACTGATCAACAAACCGTTTAGCAAATGACTTGATTTATTACTGACCCCAGAAGAAAAAGCCAATAGCAAGAGGGAAGCTCAGAACGAAAGGAGCAATGAACGAAGCAGACCCCCATCCATCGATCGGTCCCTGCGTAAGAGAAAGAATAAAGCAAATGAGACAGGCCATCATAAAGCCCACACCGATGAGGTCGAGTCTCTTCCAACGAGGAAGCCCTTCCTCTGATTTGTATGCCGAGTGAGTTAAGGGTAGAAGGAGAAAGCAGATCGCGGTGAATGCGACACCTTGAGTGTGATGTCAATTGAAAGGAAACCTGGCAGCACTACCCGCTAGTACCTACAAATGATGGCGAGGACACGGAAGAACCATTTATAGTTCGCCAACATGCAAATGCCGGCAAGGACGCTGTTCGTATTGATATCAGCAGGAGTTAAAGAGGGGTCAACATATCACTCACAGCCCCAAGACGTTACCAATGGCACCTGAAAGACTAAGTAAAGCTAGTTTCTTCTGTTTCTCGTCCGGATCGGGGAACATGTGAACAGTAAGGTGGCTGTAACGAGCTGTTAACGTCGGATGGTTAAGGGCCAACGTATGAGAACGTATTACGCACTACGAAGATGGAATAGCTGCACAAAAATCAGCTCAGCCCAACTTCTCGGAGCATAGTGAGGCCCATCAACATCCACTTACTCATTGCTCCAGCAATTCCACCTAATCCTCGTAAGATCAGGAAACCATACCTAGGATAGACTTCAGCGGTCCTCCAGTACTCGCATAGAAAGATACTAACTTGTTAGAGGTTACGAAAGAGACAATCAAACTGAATATTCCCAAAACAAAGAAACCTCCCTCAAAGACTATGGAAGCAGGAAAGAGGTCCGATAGACGTCCAGCCAGTAGAAGACAAGCAGCGAAGCAAAGGGAATAGGACGTGATGATCCAAACTATCTGAGAATAGCCTAGGTTGATATCTTGAGAAATTTGGGCTACAGCCACTGCAACGCCAGATACGCTGGAATGCCAAATTCAGCGAACGTCCATATCGGATGAACTCCATATAAAAAACTCGCTACGACTTACTTGCAAACGTCCACAAACGTAGCGATTGAGAATATCAAAAGCAAGACATTTTTTCTACCTTGTCCAAGAGTCGCCAATCCGTGAGGAGCGTCTTGAATATCCACATTGTGCTGTGAACCTTTCTCAACTTCATTCTGTGAAGCTGTCATACTTTTTTTGTCTATTGGGGGGTGAACATGACTGGGCCCTTTAGTGAAGTCAGTGGGGATCGCATTGTCCGACATAGCGAGTTGTTGGTCTTGTAGAGTTCCTTTGGGTCGAAAGAGCGCAGTGATGCTCCCTGTTGCATGAAGTCATAGTGCTGCTTATATACTGTGGATCTCGATGTTGAGAAAAGGAGCACTGGCGAAATCGAACGAAAGCACGACGAAGGAGCCACCGCCGAACGAGCGCGACGCCGAGGAAAGCTGACTCACCATTTCTGAGCGCGGGGTTGTGCCTCAAACGGAGGATCGTTTCGATCAGCTCCCCCCCGTTAGATCAGTACCAAATTTTTAAAATAAGCGTCACTCGCTCGCTCGGTTGAGATCACCGATATTCCGGAATTCCATTATTAATTATCAATCATCAGGGGGGATGATGATGAATGATCGCCGTCTCACCGAGATGAGAGAGAGGCGCATGTCATCTATAATTAGGAATTCTTTAAGAATTTTCTTAGTCGTATTTATTTTCAAATGGTTCTTATTTACTTCACGTTCCTCTTTTAAATGGCTTATTTATAAAAATATAACGGAGAGAAAGATATAAATAGTGAATTTAAAATAAATAAGATCATTCAGATTATGCGGTATGTGGTGAGATGTATGACATATGGCTGTCTTTACCCTCATGTAGTGAACTATATGAAGCACGAGACGCAAGAAGAGAGGCGAATGAAGGAGAGAGGGTGGACGAAATTGGACGACCAGTGACCATGGGATTTGTCATTTTCATTGTCAAGTCCCCCTTTCGCACGCATATACCAGTATGCGCGCAGTATTACATCTTATATTTCATGATTCGCTTTGAACCGTCTAAGATTCACCATGTCCAGTACCTTGCAGTACGATTACAGATAAATGACTTCCGTGGTCTCTCTTTTCCTAAGCCTTATCAGTCCATTCCTTCACAACATCTGCGAATTCTTTGCCAACCCAACCATCCACTTCAGTCTTAGGGATAGCTCCCCAGTTATTGTCGCCCCATTTCTTAAAGATGGCAGCGCCAATAGCTCGAGGTCCTTGAAGCTGCTCTTCATTGTCCTTATCGCTGATTCCAATTTGCTCTGTGGATTTACCATGTATTTTGGTCAGAATATCGACGATCTCTTGACCGGTCGGAGCGAAATCGTAAATGTTGGGAGTAGTGCCGGGAAGCTGTGCGAGCTGGTCTACGTTAGTAACGAGCTCAGTGACAGCATGGCCAAGGTAGGCAAGTGAACTAATTTGGGATAAGCCGTCGGTAACACATCAACTGAGATGGTCACTCACGTCAGGTGCAAAGGGTTTTTGAGAGACTGATGAAAATACTGGATCTTATTGCCTTTGACATCGACTCCCAAAGCCCTTTTTTTAAATTCAGCTGAATGTACTTCTCTTCTTTTTTAAAACAACTCACTTGTAGCCGAAGAAGAACAAATCGAATAATCCGACCTTAATCTCAGTAATAGGCACTTTGAGCTCTTTGGCCTTCTCAGTGACCCTCTCCTTGGCTTTGAGAGCTGCAAGCCCTGGGATTTCGATTTCCTGCTTGTCCCAAGGAGCACCAAAGTCGGAAGGGATGAATGTCTTGAGGGCGGACGAGCCGGAGAGAGCCTCCAACAGATAATTTTGGGCTGAAACGCTCTGCGTGGCGATAGTGGAACTAAAGGAGGTCGTTCAGTCATGACTACCCACAGTCGATGATCTCTGCATGACTTACATAATAACTTCTAGGTCTTTGACGGCAGCTTGTATCTTTTCCACTTCCCCATCTCTCAGCTCTACGACCCTTTTTTCGATGCCCACATCAGAAGGAATCTTGGACAAATCACTGCCAGATCGGTGTAAAATAACCAGCTTAAGAGAGCCCTTTTTGTGGGCTTTGATTAGATATGGCAAGAGGTTTGAACCGACGGTGCCGTTGAGACCTAAAAGGGCGACGATAGGGGCCATGGCGATGATTGTATTCCGGTTGTCTGATATGAAAGGTAAAGATTCGCAGGCTCTTTACAGCAGCGAGGTACTACAGAAGTTACTTATAAGTAGCAAAGGGCAGGGCCTGAGAATGGCGCTTGAGCACATCATGCGTGCGAAGCAATCTGCAACGAGTTCCACGGTCTCATAAGTTCCGTCGCGTCAGTTATCGCAATTCTCCTCCTGAAATACAAGTTACGAAACTGTTAGAAGGCGGGTTATACGCTTCTATTTATGTGTACCAGAAAAATGACTCCGAACTTTCAGTTCCTGGTCCATGGTCAATCCGGTAACAATCAACAATCATCAACAAATCGTTATCGGCGTCTTCTCGGCAGGCTTGCGGCGGTGCGGGCCGCGAACTTGCTTATTTAATTAATTGTGTGTACGTACATAATTTCACGAGCCTGCGTACTCTTCCTTTCCTGCTGCTTCCTGCCTGCTGCCACGCCTCGGCTTTGTCGTGGAAGGTGCAGACCCTGTTCCCTGTCCGTAATTGACTTATAATTCTAAATACCAATCAGATGGTATCTTGCAATACATCCATGAAAAGACTTCAAACTTGGCATGTTCAACAGCGAGATTCTGTTTGTAGTGAATCTATAACTACAAACACGTCAAGAAGCCATGTGGTGGCTGGAAGCTGCACCTGGCGGGATGCCTAGTGCAATATTAGCACTCCTTCTGACAGCTCTTTCACTTATGCCATTTGAGGGCTTGGCTCGAAAGACATCTACTGGGAATTCGGAATTTATTGGTTGTTTAGACGGTTCCTTGTCGCTGTTGGCAGGAAGTCATCAGATAAAGAAAGAGGCGGCAGAAAAGTCGTATTATGATTGCTCTGTAAGTTTCTCTTCTATGAGGAAACAAATCCTTCCTCTAGTCAGCACTAATACTCGAATGTCTACTGTGTAGGCCGCTTGTGTAGAAACTGGCGCGTACCCATACTCCTACTTCACCGACCTGGGGAAGGGCGTCCAAAAGTGTTATTGCTCTTCGATAGGCCCCAGACCTTCGGATTATGTGGTTCAGCCGGTTGGGTCATTCGGTTGTCAATTGGGACAAACTAGAGTGAGTTGCCTCTTATCTAAAACTAGTCGCGTCAGTTTGAAATATGAAAACTCACTCGCAAATGGCACAGGCGGCCCTCACACAGACCGATCACCACTTCATCATTTGCTCTTCAGGTTTCATAGGATCCTTTTCCAGAGCTGGCACTTATTCGTCGCCTCTGGATTGCCTTGATGCTTGCGGAGAGGATGAGGGTGCGCTCTTTCTTCCCACATACAATGGCTTCTCCTGCCGGTGCGGAGGCGTCACTTCTGTCAAGAGTATTGCAGCTTGCGGTGCTCCCAATGCAGAGTTCTCATACGTTTATAAGCCAGCAAAGAGTCCAAAGGCGTCTAAATCCAAGGCGTCTTTTGGGACAGGGAGAAAGAAATTAGGCAAGGGATCGAAAAATCGATTGGATTCGCAAGAGGGTGTCAAGAAATACGACAATCCGGTATGTAATCAATCTCGGGTTAAGGAAGGGAAAAGTGCAAAGCTAACTCAAGCTTTTTGAAGTGCGATGATCCAGATTCCATACTAGGTTACTGTGGTTTTGGTGAAGAAGATAATCCAGTTTTCCATGACCGTACTCTGGCATGATCAATGGTGTTTCGAAAAGTGTAAACAGCTGGTAATGAGCTGCTGCTCGTGTATTTGATATACTCATAACGATAATAGTACTTGCTCTGTAGCCCCCATACGAGAAAAATGCCCATGTGCTGTTTGTTTTCCGAGCTATACATGAAATCACAACGAAAAAAGTCTATAATGAATGAAGTAGGCACAGTATGCTACTGCCTGGTAAAGAACTATAACGCTACATATCAAAAATAGCTCTACGAGCATGCGACAAAAGTCCAGGTAGATCTAAGTTCTGGCATTCTATGCTACAAGTGCACTATATTGTGCTTGTTGACGGCTGCAAGCTACGTAAACCCATTTAGCAAGGAATCTGACAGTTTCCTGCTTCTTGTCATACGACACTCCAGCTTCCAACCAGTGCCAATGCCCTCTCATCTCCTTTACTTAACTCATCACCTTCTACGCCCCCAATCACGTCGCCTACCATCTCCCATGGATCCCTACCTCCACCCCATTTTAGGACTTTCTCTTTTAACAATTCTCCTCCCTCCCTACTCAGTATTCCTTCAGCCTTTCGGTCATAAGCTTGGGAGGTCCCCGAGCGATGAAACAAGGTGGACCATATCTTACCCGCAATGGCGCGGTCAAATAGATAAGAGTAATACGTCGCTCCATATCCGTACAGATGACCAAACTGCATTTGCCAAGCTGTTCCGGGCACTGGTTGGATGACTCCTATTTCTTGCTGAAGTTGGAACCAAATAGCAGTAGAATCAAAAGAATCCTGTCCATGACGTAGCGTATGATATTTCTGATCCAAAAGAGCCATTGCGATCTGTCCATGAGTCTCGAGGGCGCTTAGGGACTGATTGAGAGCTAGATGGGCCTCGATAACGGGGATAGGTAGAGGTTCGCCGGTGGCATGATGGAACGCCAAAGTGCTGAGGACTTCTGGTGATGAAACAAAATGCTCCATCAGTATTGAAGGAAGCTCCACAAAATCCGTGGCACATCTTGTTCCAGAAACATTGTGGTACTCTGTCCGACCAATCATGGCTAAGAAGAACATCAATGTTATATTTTTACTGGTTAAGCATAGCAACTGACAATGGATTGCATGTCCCATTTCATGAAACAAAGTCTCCAATTCCTGCCAATTCAAGAGCGCAGGTCTTCCTTCATTCACTGTACCGACATCCATTGACAATGCGATGATAGGCAGTTGGTATTTTCCTGGCTTGCCTGATAAAGACTCCTTATCAGCTTCTAATCCAGGGCCATATGGTTTATCCCAGTCTTCTGGTAACCCATCACCATCTATATCGTCATCATCCACCCTTCTTGAGCATCTCACAGTGTAATGGGCTGCTCCAGAAGATTTTCCAATGCGAGAAAAAAAGTCACAATATATGACACCAATGAGCCCTTCTTCTTCGTGCACTACATCCAGCCGCCGGACAGAAGGATGCCAAACTTCTCCAGGTGAGACGACAGCTGGTTTGAAGGAGATACCGTAAAGTCTTGAGAAGATGCGGGAAAGGCCTGACATCACTGTGCCAGTTGAAAGATAAGGAGAAATAGAAGGCGGCGAACCTGTAGGAATGAGGGATGTAAGGTACTTGTCGCTATAATAATCCCTATCCCAGGCATGGAACAGGGGAAGATGTCGTGTCCGAGAATTTCGTGGGTCAAAGTAATTTCCAGTCAGAGCAGTAGCTTTCATTCTTCTTAACATATCCACTTCTGCTCTAGCAACGGGTTGATGGTGCTGAGCGAGGGAGGTCAAGAAGCGCATCACATTTTCCGGTGTTTTTGTCATCTTATCGACTAGAACAACCTCCGCCCAATTGTTCTTCCCAAGGACGCTGGCTAGTTCAGCTCTTTCCTTCAACATCGCTTCCAGCACGCTAATTCTCTTTTTGTCGGCCCTCATTCCGCCGACGTACACCAGCTCTCGCGCCCGGCCCTCTCTTGCGTACCTCAGGATCATTTGTGCCTCCCAGCTTCCAGGTTCGATAACAGCCTGTCCATTTCGACCTGTTCGTGGTAATGAATCAACAAACTGGCGACCCAGTCCCGTAAGTAAGCGATGAGGATCGGGGATTTCTATATGGGGAACTGTGGATGGGCCCGATGATGCGGAAGAGAGGAAGGAACGACCGAGGAAGAGTAAAGCGTCCGAGTGCTTCACAAACCTTTCGCGAACAGAGGGCGGAAGATGTATACCTGATCGCTCGAAATCTGTGAGGAAAATACGGGCAACCCTAAGCTCTGAAGTAGTCAATGGGTCATTGAAAGGATGCGCAATCGCCTTTGCAAGTGACTGAAGATGGGTCAAACAGTCAGCCCGCTAATTTACCGATATGGCTTGAGGGCTCACCTCGTAAAGACCCCGGGTTGCATTGAGCTCGTTCATGAAGCTACATAGTATCTGGTGGGTCCGATCGCTCTGATTCACCCAGTCTTGGTGGGGATGGACATTCCGAATGAGTTCGCACATATCAATCACTCCGCAAAGTATATCGCTCAGCCTATCTAGGTTCTTCACCACAAGCCTTAGTTCTCGACCAGTGGGATCCTGGGGAGCCACGACGATGCGTTGGACGATCGCTGAGGCCTGAATCAGAGTACGATCTGTCAGGCGCATTAACGATTCCGGTTGTGTTAGAGAATCATAATGAAATAAGCCTTTCACATGTTCTCTTCTCACACCAACCATATCACCAAATATTGAATGAGGAAGATCGAAATGAGCTTTAATGGCAGAGTCATCGGATGTAGCTCGAGCCGGCAGCTGTATGGGGGATGTCTTAAGGAGGAATGTTGGAGAATTGGTATCTTCAATCTCCAAGGTTGCCTGAGGAGCTGGTTTGTAACTGGCATAGGAGGTCGTGAGAAGACGATGTGGAATCAAAATGAAAGGGCAACGCCGCGCCGAACGCCGACGAAGAGACTGTTGTAGCCGCCGCATCGTCCACCCAGTGCGATTATTGCACTTGGAAATGAAGACAGGCCGTGTATGTTCGTGTAAGTACGTGGAAAAGATAAAGGAGTAGAGGAAATGGCGAGGAAAAAGGAGAGAGAGAGGTTTGTAGAATCATTATAATTATTCAGAATCTGGCGGATATCGGAAAAAGATAAATATAAATGACGAGTGCCGGCGGATAATCGACAAATTAAGGAACAACGGTCTGCCTATGATTATACATGGGTGATCCGCCGGCGTGTCGTGCGGCAGTAACCTGTCTTGTACAAAAAAGAAACCAATCGATATCAGAGCATATTATGATCGCCTCTCACGTTTGTACGCGCATAAACCAGTTATATGCGGCAGATTGTATGCATCATCGACATGGTTAACCAAAACACAGTATGTTGTAAAGCACATGTAGGCGGACGCGACGACAGGCGTATAAGGCACATCACAGAGCCGATGTTACAAAAAAACAGCCATCATCGCAAATACCGCAGGCTTCAACTAACGACGACATGAACAAGAGATTAAACAGCACGCCATTATCAAGGATGAACAGCCCATCCCAGCCATTCGCCCACCTTTTTGCGCAAAATCTCCCCATTTTCCCTACGATAGAGATGATCTGCCTCCTCAATTTCTAGCTTCTCGAATGTTCCTCCGTCTTTGATCGCTGTTCTTCTTGAATCCTGTAGCATAGTAACCGCAGGGAGGTCATTACCAAATGCACGAAATGTATCTGCAGACGTAAATTCATCTTTCGTGCCATAAATCATCGTGACATTTACTCCACTCTTCAGCAGGTCATTCAAAGCCATGCGAAAGGACTTGCTGGAAAAGAAAGTGATGCCTGCGAAGATTTTGCAAGGAGGTGAAACGACGAGTATGTGACGAAGAAGCGGGTGGGGATTGGCCAATGTGACAAGAAGTGACCCCCAAGAATATCCCTTTGCCATGAATGATCAGTAAATTCGGACCTACCCTTAAACATGATAACAAAGTGAAAGGATAGCTCACAAATCTCATGACTTGTTTGATATTTCCTAGCAAATCAGAGACCACGGCTTCCACTTTCGACAAGTCAGCAGGGTCAGATCCTATGCCTAGCCAAGGCTGTGACCCTTGGGAGCAACCTACGCCCCTCACATTATAAGTCAAGATTGCAGTTTTGGGTGGTGGTAAGACGGGAGAAATGAGTGCCGTTTCGGCTGTCTCGGCTGGGGTAAAAGTGGCAGAAACAAGATGGCATAGCACGCTGTTTAACAAATGTCATCTTCGGAAGGCCGCTGCGCATAGTGAAACTTACGGATCGAGCATGTTTCCCCCCATCCTTCCCCACGGATGGGCAGCTGTTATCAACCGCTCAATCCCCATTTCTCTTATAGCTCCCACAATCTCAACATCAAGCTTATCATAGTACACCGGTGGAGAGGTGTAAGTTGCCAGCTGGGTGGTAAGCGGAATGGCATGATTATCCGTAAGAGGAAGGTAAAGGCGGGCCTCGAGATTGATATGGGGGCTTGAAGAAGGGAGAAAACAGTGTATATGAGGGTGAATTGGCATGGTCCAGCGTTACAGGCTATATACTGCAATCGGGAAGCGGCGCAAAATTGATCGTGACCACTGTGCTGTGATATTTATATTGGATGTCTGATTATTGAGATTCGCGAAGCATTGAACTGTAGCAGCATATGCGGATGTCCGGGACGCGACGTGGGACGTTCCTGGCCATTAAAAAGCTTACCACCATTTAAAGAGGTTAAGACATCCGAAACGGACAGCAAAAGGGTAATACTGCATAATTTGAAGTATTGCGTACGTCTGCATTTACCGGCAATAACAGCACTGAATCAACAGTGACAATATTATATATATGAAAACAGGTTGACAGGTTGGTTAAAAGAGTGTGTAGCCTCACCTAAGGAGGAGAGTTGTATGACTATTATATCAGAGCTAGATTAATTATGAACCAATTGATACACCAAAATCGTCCCAGCGATACCCAAAAGATACAGTAACAGAAATACTTCGAAAGCCCCTGTTATGGAAGCAAGTTTTATTCCTGTGCGCCGACCACCAGGATGCGGCCTAAGTTGACCACAGCTTGATTCAACGAAACCAAGTTGCCCAACGATACTACTTCATTCACGGAAGGTTCGAGAGCGGCAGTCGCAGACGCAACGGCAGTAGCGGCGGCCGTCCCTGGTATGGACACGTTGGTCTGAATCACAGCATCGGCAAGAGTGCTGGTAGAGATGTATGTGGAAGTAGAAGATGGGGAAGATGAGGGCAAAGTCGATGATGGTGACTCAGATGAAGAGTAGGTGCTGGGAGTCACATCGCTGGAAGTAGGGATATATGATGAAGTTGGGGGCTCGACGTATGTAGAGGTAGGAGGGGTGTACGTAGAGGTTGGAGGTGTGTACGTGGAGGTGGGGGGGGTATAGGTAGAAGTGGGTTCGACGTACGTGGACGTAGGGGCGACATATGTAGGGGTTTCACTGGTGCTTGTCGTAGCATCGTCAGTTTCATCGTTGAACCACCATGTCATATAGAAAACACCGAGGTTTTCGTCCTGTTGCTATATTAAACATTTGACGTACCATGTAAAGCGAAAGAACTTACTGCAAAGCGATCAAAAAGTCCCTCGGATAAGTCGAGACCACCATACGGACAAGTAGGACATTCGTCTTCAATAGTCGCAGAAACTTGCACACCATTGTAAGATATTGTGATAGATCTGCCACATTGTGGGCCAGGGTAACCGGACCCGTACTGATCGGAATTGAGAGCGACAATGTAATCGGAGGCCACACTAAAGTCCTGTTTAACGACACTTCCAGCCCAGCTAAACCAATTTATTACCTACTTCTGGTTTCCACAAGCACCCAAACCTACATCATAGAAAGTAGCTCTACCACTGTAAACAGTAGCTCTCTTTTCCAGACCTTGCTCCAAGGTGGAGTTAAGAGACTGGGAGTTACGAATGCGAGACCGAGATTGACGTGACTCAGAAAAACCGAAGACGGGAAGGGCAATGACAAGAGTTACAAGAGATGAGAACAACATATTGATTGATATGTGCTTGGAATATTGGGATTTGAGTTTTATGTAAAGGAGCTGGATGAGGAGGTGGGCTGGTTAAGAGACACTGGTGGGCCGAAGAGGTGCGGCACTTGTGGGGTTGTTAGGTCAGCGCAAAGTGCGGGTCGAGCTGTAAGAGAGTTAACAAAGTTAGGAAAAATTCCGTCAGCGAACAATACCTCTCAACACTGGCATTATTGGAGATGTCTGAAGTGACGAATGGAAAAGCCACACTCACTTGATAGAAAGATAGTACTTGCTGTTTGCTCTGAATCGATGTTGTCGAAAGAACTCAGAGAGTGTGTCGAAGTCGCAGACGACGATGTTCCTGTCTGTTTGGTGGTAAAGAGTGTGCGACGAGACAGGCGAGCTACTAGTCGCGATCTGTAGATGCTCGGCGTAAGGATTGATAAATGAGAGACAAGAGATAGACACGAGGGGCAGACAACATGTACAAGAAAAGGTGATATAAATGGGGTACTCAAAACAGGGGTCTACGGCGGAAGTAATCATATGATAGCCGATTCATGATGTTCAAGAAGGATGCTGGAGACACCATAGCAGGGATCTTGGAGATTCATCTAGGAGTTTTCGAGCTTCTCTAAAATAAGTATCTGTTTTTCATCAGCCACCTATCCTATCAGTTGGACCTTTTTCTTACGAGACCCTGATAAAATAATAAACACGCTGGGCGCGTGCTATTTGGTTCGGGACACCCCCGGGAGTCTCAAGGGTGGATCAGGTACGAGGGTGATTGATAATTTTTTGGGGTTCTGATGCTGAGCCTGGGCCTTAATGCGCATGAATGACCCGGCGGCACCGCCGGGCGACGACTCTTTCGGAGATCGGGGAAATGTTATCGATCCCGTATCATATCAGTTGCGGCACATCTCATTTATCCGTCGTCAACTTTCAGGATGCTGTCTGTATGTTTCTATATTTCGAATGCTTTTATCTACTATTTATCAGTAGCTAAGCTTTCATTGATATCTGAAATCAATTAAGAGTAAATCACGGACGGCAAGTCATTTTTGTATGACAGCCGACAGGCGAACGAGAAGAGAACATTGAAGAAGTGTCGTAGGCCTGTGTATCACTACTGCCGGCTGCAAGTCTTAAGAAAAACACAGCATGACGAAGAAGTTCAGCCTGGATCGTATCACGTTATCCACTTTCGTCTCGTGTGGCACAGACCCCTGGATAATCAATATGTTCTTGCGAAGGACAAACCACCTCACATAACCGTCGGAGTTCTCTGACTTTGTGATTACTTACGTCCTTCTACTGAGGTTATGAATGACAAATTACATTATTAAGTACACTACAAATTACATCAGAGTAAGTCAACTTCGACCGCAAGTGTACCTTGTAGACCAATCAAGCGTAGTTTTACCATTAGCTATCCACTTTCAAAGGCTCTAGTACTGATAAATATCATGGTCGCAGACGCGCAAGTACATCCGCAATCAATCCTGGCACGTCGTTGCTTCCAACTGCGATCCCGACAGCTTCGGCGACATCGATATCGCTGCCAACAAGCTACATGTTACAGTCACAGTCAGTCTTTGACTTTCATAGCATGGACTAGCAACAAATTGAAACTCACAGCTGCGTCGGCGAGACGTTTGGTCAGTTCATCAAACTTCATAATCAGGATAACTGGCCCTTGAGGCACGTCATATTCCAGATGTAATTCTGTGTCCGACACTGCTTGAACCGAACGAATACCGAGCAATGATCGGTAAAATGAAATGGAAGATGTAAGCCTATAATGATAAAACATTTCGACGGTGAGTTGCGTGCAAAAGATTCAAGATTACGATTACTGACCAACGGCAGATATCGTCCACCTTGGTATCACCTGCTTCTCTGCCTTCTCGCACTTCTTTCGCTCTTGCTTCTTCTCGTTCTCGATCTTTACTCAAACGCTGAAGCTATTCACAGGTAAGATAACGTTCCGTTACCGGCTGGCGCTCACCTCCTTAGCGATTCTGGCGACTGCTTCCCTCGTTTGATCTATTTGCGCTTGAGTGGCCTCTCGCTCGTCCGTTAATTGTTGGATTTCGACGATTTGGGAGTCCAAAGTATCATTTGCTTGGTTGATTGTCATTCTCTGATGGATTGTCAGCGTTTAACAAGAAAGACTGAAGGCTCAAATCACACACATTCTCCGGTGGATGAGTCGCCTTGATCCTTGCCAGCTCGAGTTCCATATCCCTGATCTGCTTTTGCAGAGCTTGAGCTTCAACCAATTGCTGGGACATCTCCTCATGCTCTGCAATACCTGTTAGTAGATATGGGTTAATTCATTGAGACCTACTCACTCTTGGCATTCTCCTCGGCCAGTTTGACGGATTCTGTCCGCATATCTTCGATATCAGCTTTGACGGCTTTCAAACGCTCCTTCTTTTCCGCATTGATTAACTCTATGTTTTGCGTGAGCTGTAATTAGGAGCAAGGAGATGTATCCCTTACCTCGTTCCTCGTTTTCGCCTGGTTCTACCCGCTGAGGCTCGTCTCCTGTTATTGATGCCAAAAAATGGCGCTTTGCATCTTGTTCAAGATACGTGAATTTCAGTTTTCGAAAATAGTCCTACCCCAGTCATTAGTTTCCAGTGACTTCATGTCCATTGGAAAAAAAAGGAAAAAGGCTTACTTTCTGAGCTTTCATTTCTTCTCGTACAAGAATGGGGTTATTCGGGTCCAGCGTCAAGGCTGAGTCGCTGCTGCTCATTGTAACATCTCTGAGTGCCCGTTCTTGAAAATTGTCCCTGTTTTGATGTACATTATATCCAGATTGAGCATCCGCTGTGAGTCTGTGATGGCATATAGCTGTTAGCTAACGTTCACGTAAAACGCAATGGAATGATTGACATACTGATCGACAGCTTGATGTAACTGTGGTCCTGTTAGAAGTTTGTCTTTGTTGATCGCCGCAACAACCGTCATAGAGGGATCCATAATAAATTGATCCAATACTACCCTTATGTGGAAGTAGTGGTGAGGTCAAAGATAGGCAATTAACGGACGAAGGAGGAAGAGGATAGCGAGAAAGTTCACGTTTCGCAGGCTTGTTGTTTGTTTATTGTTTTGATTTGTAAGTTTCGTTATTATGTTTAATTAAAAGAAAACCTGTCTGGTTTGAATAATGACGAGTACAATTTAAGGATACCCGCAAGCGCGACTGTCTTTCGAAGAAGGCTTGGGCGGACATTCAGCAGTATTGCCGCAAGTGGCGGTTGGATGATGCGCTACCAAGACACCTCCACCCTCCACTTCGCACAACAACAAACAACAGGTAGCGGACAACGAGTCTGCAACGAAAATCCGCAACGCACAACAGGAGATTCTCAGCTTCCACCACCCCCAATGTGCATGTGAAGGACCTATCTTCAACCAAGAGGCAATAATGTCCAAATCTATAGCTTGTCACGTCCGTTTGAGACCATCGAAACCGTCAGATGGCAAGGTCAACGAGCAAGGCATCGTTATCAATGGGAACAAGATATCAGCTCTGAACGTTCAAGGGGACAAGCGATATCATTTCGAGTAAGTACTATAGCATCGTATTGCTAGCAGTATTACTTCATTTCCAAAGCCGTAGAAACTGACGTACGATTCAAAGATTTGAGAAATGTCACAATGAAAGAAGCACACAGGAGGAGGTTTTTGAGCATGTAAAGCCATTGTACGTAAAATAATAAACAGAAAGATCTCGATAAAAGGTAACGCTGACAACATTTTCAAGGCTCGATCAGGCTTGGAAAGGGATTGTAAGTCGCTTTTATTGAATTTTGCTGCATGAATTTGCTAACGGCGAAACGTCAGAATACTACCATTTTTGCGTATGGGGTTACAGGAGCCGGTAAAACACATGTGAGTGGTATTCATAGTGTGAAGTGGTATCTATAAATGGATGCAAGTATTAACAAAACAAGACCATGCAAGGAACCAAGGAAGAACCTGGGCTCATCCCCAGAGCGGTCAATGTCTGTCCAAATTGAACCTCCGACTATGTGTTGATTCAGTTGCTAATTCCTCTACTTAGGTCATTCTACAGAGACGTGCTCTTTCTCCTTCATTGATAAATGTCTCCATGTCATATGTTGTGAGCATTATTTTTGCCTGTTTGTGACTTCCGAGCTCAAACAGCATAGGAGATACTTAAGGATGAAGTATATGATCTACTGGGTTCTCGTGCCGAAGTGAGTATAGGCATAATCCTGCGATAACGCGGCTGATTTGGTCGACACGTAGCCAAGAAAGAGGGAAATCCGTATGAGCGCAGGAGGACACAACGTTATTGCGGATTTGATCCACCAGCCAATCTCATCCTGGGAGGAATTTGAGACTATATATGAGTACGCACAACTCACGGTTTACACAAATATATTCATTTCTCTGACCTACTCCTCCGTCCCATTACAGCACTGCCTCGAAAACACGTAAAACTGCCTCCACAAAGCTAAATTCCAGTTCTTCAAGATCGCATGCTATTCTTACCATCCATCTCGAGATGTTGGGATCTTCAGACAAAGTAAATTATGGGAAAATCTGCGTGCGTGTCATGCCATGATGTTTACACCCTTCGCCATGTTAATATTCTTGACTGCTCATCGTAGTTCACCGACCTGGCGGGATCGGAGAACAACAACCTCACAGGAAATGATCGAGAGCGCATGCGAGAAGTGAGTCCCCTGTAGCTTTTCGTGGTGGAAGATCCGCTGACATCAAACGGCAGAGCTCTGCTATCAACACTTCCTTGACTACATTGGGCAAAGTCGTTGACGCTCTGAACGTTATCGCCCAGAGGGGCGGTGATGGGACAGGTGTATTCGTGCCTTATCGGGAATCAAAGTTGACCCGGCTTCTACAAGGTATGTACGATACAATATTACTCTTGACGTCTTGATCTTGAATCCGCGAACAGGTGCTCTCGGAGGGTCTTCCCTTAGTCTTCTGATTTGTTGTTTGGCTCCAGGGGAGAAATTTGCCAGAGACACAATCAATACTCTTCAGTACGTTTGGATTCACACACACTTACTAATGTTGGCTAATAAAATGTATAGGTTTGGGAAGAAATCGAAAACAGTAGAGAATAGACTTAATAACGACAGAACAGGTGAAGGACAAGTTCTTAAAAGCTAGTAATCACCGTACTCATGTTCTGTAAACTTCAGATTTTCGCCGTCTTTCTCAGCTCCCTCCACCAGCCAATTTCAAGACAATCAATCCACAAGCGCCTTTCAAAATCCATGCGGAGGGTTGTCCCCCCCTCTCCAGGCCATCTCTAGGAAGGCCTGCTTTGGCGCCTTTAGCTCCTAACACATGTCACCTAAGGCAGCGTTCGAAGACAGGCTTTGCCACTGAAGGAAAAAGTGACCAGAAAGAGAAAGTGGCAGTGGCGCTCACGGAGGAGCAATTGGAGAAAAGAGTGAGGATCGATTTACATATTACTACAGTCTAATAGCTGACGACCCTGAAGATTCAAATGATTGTGTCCCAAGAGATGGCCCACGAGCGAGAGAAAGAGCGACAGCTTCAAGGCCAATCACCTCAGCAGCCTATTCCTCAAGTGGGGCCATCATCAAATATTGACATCACGTCTAGACCTCACAACCGAGAAGCCGCGTCATTGAGTGAAGAAGAGAAAGACAACAGGGCCAAAGCAATCGTTAAGCATGCCAGATGTGTACACCAATCGCACGTGTAATAATTATAGTCAGTCGTTTAAAATGCTGACAAGGGTCTTTAGAGGGGATCTGGTTAATGCCCTAGATTTGTATAAAAAAGCCTACGAATACGCACCCCAGAACCAGAAACTCGCCATGAGGTAAGCTTGGTGGCCAACCTGTTATCTTAATAACTAATGTGGTGTAAGGATCACCGAATTGCAGCTGGCCATTGAAGGGATTCTTCCTCCCCCCCGACTCTCCGGCCGTTCAGGTCACGAGAATCGACATCTTCCCTCCGCATCTCATTTAAAGCGATCAAGAGCGCCGCACGGGTCAATGTCGTTGGCAGAGCTTTCTTGGGAAGGCGATGAAGATACCCATGCGGACTCCAAAAAGAGACCAAGGACTGAGATAGATAACCACACCTTGAATTGAAACATAATAATACACCCATTATTCTGCGTGTATTAAGCAGGGTGTATCTATCAGTAATGCCCTCGAGGATTAGAAGGCGTTGTTGCCTCATGTTCAACGCCTATTTTCGATTGGTTCAATATATCTGCTGGGTCAGGTATCATTCGCAATTCCTCTTTTAACTCTTATGTAATGTAGTCGACTGTGTGTCATATTTGAATCCTATATATGGATAGTGCTGATTAGCTTTTTCACATGTTCTTGACCTGTTGATGGATATTTCTTGCCTCCTTCGTGCAGGGCTTGTTGCTGGGTGATTTGTTTCCAAGTTTCCAAAAATCCAAGGAAACAGCTGAGCGAGTAACTCGAGTAGTATAGTGTCAAGGTCCGGACCTTCTTGCGGAGGAGGCGTCAGGGAAAACGGAAGGAGGTACGAGCGTAGGATGTAGGGAAAGCGTCGTGAAAAGGGCTAATCAGCTCGCAGAGCTAGAAAACATATAAAAGGCGTAGCCTTTCGAGTAGAAAAATGCATAGGCCCCAAGCAGCTTAGTCTTCTGGAACTCTCTAGTAGCTCGGCCGCCGCACGCATCGTCTAGTACATATAGTGTTTCTAGCATTACTCTACTGAATAAAAACGACCGGACCGAGGACACGAAATTAAAGTAGCATCAGGTGCTTTCCGACCTCTACAAGGACAGTGCATCGCTACAATTCTCAGCTGTTGTGTAGTAAATAATCGTGATCTCCCTCAAATCTCTGACAGAACGGTAAGAGGCTTTTCCTCACGCACTCTTCGTCCATTCTTATTGCCACACGCGACTTTTCACCGTCCTTCCGAGTTTGCGTTGTTTGGACAAAACACTTCTTGTTGCTTGCAGTTATTAGCTCCACAACTAGGCAAAGGTGAGATATTGAGGGAGCAAATGGCTGTGTTAAGTATGGGGACCCTTTAAAATTGGTCTACTGATAAAAGACCTATCTCGATCGACTTGTTTCAATCAGAGAAAAAAAAACCTTCCTCCTGGTGGCGGCGCAGCACACTATTACTACTACTTTTCTAGGTCAGACCCAACTATTATCACTATGGGTGGTTGCACATCTTTCAAACGGAAGTCTATATGTGACAGGAGAACGGAAATCGCTCCAATAATACATCATCAGCGTCCTATTATCCCTCAACAAAACCATTATTATCCTCCATCAGGTATATTCTATGGCCCAAAATCACGTTTTGCAACTTACATCCGCCCTACCCCATCCATATATCCCCAATTTCCGCAATACGGCCATTCTCTTAACAGAACCAATGCTTTCCAAGCAAGGCCTTCACATGGCAAAGGGACGAAAATTGAACGGAGGCTGAACCGAAACAACGCAGCAGGGTCAGTCCACGCTATCGAAGAGCGTAGTCCAACGCGTCGGTATATTCAGTATGAGCCCCAGGAATTGAAAGTCGATGGAGAACATACCAGCGCATTTAGCCAACATGCCAAAGCGTTCAACTCTTTGTCTGCAAAGAAGCCTGCTTCAATAGACTGTCTACAAGATTTTACCTGTTTTATCGAGAATATCTCTAGAGTGGCAATGGCCCAAGAGGGAGAGTTTAGACCGACTGATATGGCCACCGTGGAAGCTACAATGCTCACTTTAGGAGGAAGTTCGGGCACAAAGATGGGGAGCGACTCAAGTTTTGCTTCGAATGAATCGGAGAAGATCATCAAGTCAGTCACTTTTAATGATGAGACAGAGGTCTTTTGGCTTGAAAGCAGTCACATCGACGAGTCTGAAGTGAGTAATGCGCTAGCTTCAACAAGATGTTCGAGCTTAATTCATAGAAGGTATTTAATGATGACCCAGGTCATTCATGGGACGAGGGAGAGAATGAGAGTGGGCCATGTTGTCTCGAAGAGAATCAAAAATTTGGCATTACTGCCACTCTGGCTTCTTCGCTTGATTACGAGGATTTTTGGTTCATTGTCACTTCACCATTCGAAACTGGCCCGGAGCAAAGGCCTTCCGGCATCGAATTCCAAGCGTCAACGCCAAACTCTTACAGAATTTCCCGAGCAATAGCCACCCAAGATTTCCCCGAAAGACACCTTTCTAGCGACCAGTCAATGGCTACTGCACTTGACGGATTCTTGGATCCCATTGGACGTCGTCAAGATAACCTAGACAACGCAGTTTTACCTACTTCTCATATTTCGAACCAAGTCTGTGATCCGAGAGTGTTGGGAAAAAATCCTACAAGGGGGTCATCTTTGTATCCTAATTTGAGGACCCCTTCCCACTGTCCCAGATATGAAGCAAGCCCATTTTTCGCTGAATATCACGAAACGTTTGCCCCCTTCTTGCCCGCTCATGAAGGGACAGTGGCGCCTGTTATACAGCAGACGTGGAATACACATTCAGTGAAGCATTGAACAGATAAGCTGCTTTGGAGAAAAGCTTTTCTTATGGTTCCATGCTAGTTCCACTGATGTTGATGTGATTAGGAAATACAACATACGTTTTTCTTGATTCTTGTTGACGACGTTTTGGGAAACGGTATGCGGTATGTCAGCGTAAAAATTCTTTCTAGTTTCTTGAACACTGTCAGTGCCTGTGTATGGTTCTACCACTTGTACCGTTTGTATGATCGCAACATCAGTATCATGAATGTTCAGTTCGATTCCATAAAATAAGCGTATCAGAGAAGTTATCAGCAGTATCCCTCCCGCCAGTCTTCCGTCAGGAAAGCGGAATACGACACATGCAGGTCAATCGGGAGTTTTCAGTAGAGTGGGAGCACCATACAAATTATGGTCAGCGTCCGAAATGGGCAGTGACATTCCTTTTTTTCGCAAGCTTCTTGTGCATATTGAAGGCCGGCTGCCCGGTGAGGGAAGCGCGGCCAATGGCCATCCATGATCAACAAGGGTTCGGGCAGGCGGCAAGAAAGATCAGGCTAACCGCGGACTTGCAGATCAAACTCCGTTCAAAGGATCGGGATTCGGCCTCGTTGATGGAATGTTTCGGCGATGGCTCTGAGCCGTACTCACATCAATTCTGTTGCGGAGATTGCACACTACAATGGTCACTGCAAACTGCAACGCTGCATGCCGAGACGCTTATCGAGCGTGGAGATGGAGATCCCCGATCTCGACCATACGGCGGTTCACCGATCTCGGCAATCCGCGAAGCACTCGGGCATTGTCAGATGGGAATATGAGGATAACATCATATCGCAGAAATCCACCACAGCCTTAAAAGCGCTGAAGAAAGCAACATTACAAACAGGAAGGAAGGATATAAAAGCCCATGTATGTAGTGTCTTTCAACGTTCCCACATACACCCCAATCGCGTAACATTATGTCTGACGATTCAACCTTGGCTGACATTCATCCTATCGACGCTAGCAAGCTAGAGAAAGCTGAATCTGAACACAATCAGTTACACCAAAATGCGAGCCATCATCACTCCGAGAACACGCTTGCCAACCTGAGCCAGGCTAGGAAGAACTTCTTAGTGCTTATCTTCTCCATAGCAACGTTTGTCGACATCTGCAAGTGAGTTCTAATATCAGATGAATATGTCAGCACTGACATGAGCTCGTCCTATTCAATCAGTGTTTCTGGAGTGGCCGTAGCGGTTGCCCAAATTTCAACTGACATCAAACTCGACTACTCTCAAATCGTTTGGATCGTCACATCTTATTCCCTGTGTTTTGCTGCTCTTTTGCTCTTTGCCGGGCGACTGGCAGATTTGTTCCCAGCCCAAATAGTGTTCGAGGGAGGTTTTATTATGCTAGGAATATTGAGTTTAGTCACCTCTTTTGTGACTTCTAATAAGTGGGTCCATGCTTTGTCATAACCTTATGCGAGGCAATGTACTGAACATTTTTTTAGGTATGGGTTTTTGATTTTACGTGGCCTTGGAGGTATTGCCGGTGCCATGAGTGAGTTATTTCCCCAGGATAACTAGACTGATGCTCACTTCTACAAAAGCAATCCCTTCAGGCTAGTGAGCATATGTGGCGACCTTTAACGGCTGGGACTGACATTAATGGCATAGTCACCTCACGGTCCATCTCTTCCCTGAACCTGCTGAGCAACAAGCCAAATTAGCCCTTTTAGGATTAGCAGGTGCTATTGGAAATGTACTCGGATTGTAAGTATCAAATGATTGGCAAGAAGAGGTGCTCACCCAATGCAGGGTTCTAGCAGGTGTGTGTATGTTAGCTAGTTACAAATGGTTCTTTAGGGTCATTGCCATCATCTGTATGTTTTCAATCCCGATATTTCCAGGAGAATTGCTAAGATGATTGCGAAGGTATTGTCTTCACTATCATTTGCGTCTTGGTTTTGCCTTTCACAGGGTCAACGTACAGCCCTGACCCTAATATGCCTCGTTGGAAGAGGCTTGACTTTATGGGTGTCGGACTTATGATGACCTCTCTTATCTGCTTTATTCTTGCCTTGACTCAAGGCCCAATTGATGGCTGGGGTTCCGCCTCATTCATTGCTCCATTCATCCTGAGTTTCCCTCTTGCAATCGGCTTCTTTTTCTGGGGTGCGTAAATCCCTCGCTATACTCGGCATCTCTTAAATGGGAAGTTTTGCTGATCATGAGCAATCGCAGAATCTAAGATTCCAGCCAAGAGCGCCGTATTACCCAGTTCAGTCTGGAAGATCACCAATATTGTGATCTCCAGCTTGGCGATAGGTATCCCTTGTACGTGGCCTTCCTACAGACCGCGGAACCTCTCTGACATTTTGCCTGAAAGTTCCGTTCTGGGCGACTTCTCAGCTTCTGTACTCTACTTACTTCCAAGAAGTATTTGGCTGGACCCCAAGTGAGTTTTATGACTCATAATTTTTTCGAAACCGATTGCTGAACCCCATTATGTCAGTCAAAGTCGCGGCGGCAATGGTACCCCAGGGAGTTACTGCATTGATAATTGGCGCTTCAGCGCAGGTCATCCCCCAAATCATCACAAAGCCGCGAATCACGCTTCCCATCGGTGGAGCTCGTGAGTATTAGAGTTTCAAAGGAAAAGTCATCTCCTAAACAAATGGTAGTGGTGATTATCGCCGAGATTCTGCAAGTGTTCTCTAACGGAGGACATGGTACAGATTACTGGAGGTATTGTTTCCCTGCATTTGTGCTCGGCAGCGCAGGAGCGGTTATGACTTTCTTTGCCTCAGCGTAAGCAGAAAAGCACAGAATGCGGGAATATATAAATTGACCATCTTTTAATAGTATCAATCTCATCTCCTACTGTCCTCCAGAAATGGCTGGTGTTGCAGGTGCTTGGACCCAAGTGATCGTGAGTTTCTATCAGTTTTATTTGTGTCATAAACCAGGCTGATAAACAATATCTCCAGTCTCAAATCGCGGGTGCTATTACACTCGCAGTTCAGGCTTCTTTCGAAGGCGACGGTGTTGCTGACTGGAACAAGGCTGGCCGCCGATCCTTCTATTTCCAAATTGCTTGGACAGCTATATTGTTACTCCAGTTTTTAATTTTCTACAAGACGCCAGGAACTCCCGACGAAGAACACGAGGCCGCTAGGAAGAGAATCAAGGAGAGTGGGAAGGATGCTGGTGTGTGATTGTGAACAATGCTTTAGAGTTGAGTCAAGCAAAACTGGGAGAAGCACCTCTCTGTACAGCACATTGTCGATATTAAGTATAACTGTGTATAGATAAGAAACAAATTGAATAGTCAACAGTAAAGTGAATATTTATATATAGATGCAGAAGGATACCGACCACGAATTTACTGTATAATATAATATAATATAATCATAGACATACTTTACAACCTTACACAGCTTATGAACAAAAAGAACTGGCTACTTGAAGGATGGCGTCCAATCTTCCGCACCTTTCCTTCCTCTCCTGTCCAATTCAACAGCCTCTTTAGTATTCCTGCCCACTCTAGCGATAATTCTGGCCTTGTAGTATCGTAAGAAGGATGGCGAAATGTCCAACGATTCGCTCAGAATCTGCTCGGTGAAAATTGGGAGGGGATGGTGATTTTCTACTCCAACGTGGTCAATACCACGTCGCAATGAAACTTGACTTACCTGACGAGCCAAACACACCGCTTACTTCTCCTATAAGTGCTTCCAAACCTAGTAGACACCAGCCAGCAATCAAGGTGATAAATACCAAGAGCCAGCCGTCCACAACACAAAGAAGGGAACATGGAACTGCTGCAAGGTAGATCACAAGCAAATGAGAGAGGTGGAGAGTAAGAGGTAACGGAGGAGGGTCTATGACTTGGGATCAACACCGATTTGATGAAGAAGAAGATGTACTCACTAGACGATAGTCTCTCGGCCTTTCCCAGATGCTCACTCAAAGCCTTCACCAGATTGAATCCTCGTTCCCGCCTTGCTAAATCCCAGCCACCCTCATCTTCAGGTATCTCTCTCATTCCCTCCACGTAAAGTTCGATAAGTTTTAGAATAGCTAAGGCGAGGTTTGGCGGGTTGGGAGAGTGTAGGTTGGATTTTTGAGGTTTCGAGGGTTCAAGGGTAGTGAACGTGAAGGACTTGTCGTCCGAAAGCTCTGATGGAAGGTCAACCGAGCCGTCGGGAAGATTTAGTTGGTTAAGCTGCTGTTGAAGCTCTTCATTTCTACTGGTATCTACAGGATCCATCGCCGTCACTGCTTCAGACAGCTTAGCGATGGCTTCTTCCGCACCGAATGCCAGGCTCCCCAGTTCCCGACTTTGGTCTGATTCCTCTTGATCGGTCGGGGAAGTCTTGCTAGGACCAGATTCCGGGGGATTAGACTGGGAGCCAGATGGGCCGGCATGATCTTCAGCAAATCGTACCCGAGCCTCAGTCCTCTTCAGAGAGGAAAGATAGCCGCTGGGAAGGAGGTCGCACAAAGGCGCTTGGGGTAATGGTCTAGTGCCTTGAAGGTTATGCCTGCCAAGTTTCAAGTCAGATGAGCGTTTTATAGACAAGCGAACCGAACCCACTGCAGGGCGAAGGCAAAACTGACCAAAAGGCCAGAAAGCTCATCTATCCTTTGGCTGACAAGCTTCTGTTTGCTCTTTCCTTCTTGGTCAGGTGACTCTTCATAGCCATCTAAAGATACCTGTTTGACCTTTCCACCAGGGAGTGTAGACAGCTGTAAGATTATTTTTAGTGATTCCCTCAGAACATAAAAGACGGCAAAACTAACCATCCTTATACCGTCACGAATTGTTGTCCGCACTCCAGACCATACTTGCTTACCCTCATCCCATTTTCCAATCGCCGATGAGAATCTGTAAGATAACAAGAGGCCACTAACTAGATATAAGTACATTAGCAAGTAGCCACGAGCTGTACAAATGGTCCTTACCCATGCTGAGCGCGCCGACAATACTTCCTCCTCCTTTTCCCAATGCCTCGCGACTTATCCAGCCGTGATCTGCCAGTTTGACTATCGTCAAGGCATAAGCGACCAGAAGCGGTAGTTTTCGGGCCGGGACTCGAGACCTGAGAAACATCAACGACAATGACTTTAGGCTTTGTCAGACTGATATCAATGATGCTCGTACAATGTATAGGTTAGAAGCCCCCAGCGGGTTTCTAAAGGCGATAGCGAGGATTGTGCCGGTGGGTGATGCGGCATTGCTACTTTGCGGCGAGGCATCGGTCTTAGAAATGGATGAAAGATTACAAAAGTAATCAAAAGAATAACATGAGATCGCCGTAATAATGTAACGAAGAGCGGCTAACAGCCGTTGTTTGTTGCCGAATGCCATCGGTTACTTTTGTGTGGTCCTCGTCGCTTCATCACGACTTCTTGTCTCGTCTGTCCACGTCAATGTCCACGTAGCAACAAACTTTCTAAACCACCCAGCTATGCTTATATAGCCAAGGCAATTGCTCAATGACCACTCCTCCTTCAACCCTTCCAGCATCAAATCCTTTGCTGACAGCCAGATCGCTCGTCCTCCTCCAACTGCTTTCCCGAATCCTCACCTTCACCCTCAATCAGTCCCTTTTGCGCTTGGCCTCGCCCTCCGTGTTCGGTACTGCTGCCATCCAATTTGACCTTGTATGCTCCAGCATCCTATTTTTGTCACGAGAAGGTATTCGCAATGCTCTTTTGCGAAAAAGTGATGTCGAGGTTGAGCCGAAAAGTCAGGCGCAGATTCATGCCTTGTCAATAGCTCCTCTTCAACTGGGCATGGTCGTAGCGCCCCTCATTACTGGACTGTATCTGTGGTCATCCTCTCAAAGCACCACATCGCAGCAAGGATTCCATCTGTCATTGATTCTCTATGTGGCCTCGGCTCTTATAGAGCTCTCAATAGAGCCATGCTATATTCAAGTTCATCGGTCGTCACCGCCCAAGATCAACGTCAGAGTTCAGGCCGAAGGAGGAATGGCTATTGTAAAAGCGATCGTCACGGTAACCAGCCTAGTAGGTCTAGGAGAGGGAAGAGCTTTGATCAGCTTTGCCTTGGGCCAGGTGGCCGGAGCTATTTGGTTAGCGGTATTGTATATCAAGGAATTTGACTGGAATGTGAAGAGCCTCGTATCGGCGCAGAAAGTAGCGGGGTGCGTCAGATACTGCGAATGCTTCAGTATCCATACTAAGTCAATCTATAGGCAACCCAGATTTGACGCAGATACGCTATCCCTAGCTGTTGCAAACACCGGACAGAGTCTCATCAAACATGTTTTGACTGAAGCCGACAGACTCGCTGTTGCGCGTATAAGTCCGCTTGATGATCAAGGAGGCTATGCTGTCGCTATGAACTATGGTACGATTTTTCTACTGCGCTTTCACTATTCATTATAACTTATAATTCGTTCCCAGGTTCTTTGATTGCTCGTATCGTTTTTCAACCATTCGAAGAGTCTCTTCTTCTGTATTATTCCAACTCTCTCTCATCTGCGGCCACCCTTCCATTGTTCACCTTTACCATCCGCCTTTCTCTGTACCTTTCTACTATCATTCAAGCTTTCGTTCCTCCTTTGTTCCCAGCCATCTCATCTCTCCTACTTCCTCGTCAATACCGTGACACGTCTGCTTCATCAATCCTCAGTCTATATTTGAAGCTGTATATTCCATGTCTAAGCCTCAATGGTGTTGCCGAAGCTTTCCACACCGCCAGTGCCGACCCGGGAGAAGTCAAGCGACAAGTACGATGGATGGTAGCTAGTTCGGGAGTGTTTGCCGGCACTTTGTTTGTGCTAACCCATCTGCCGCCGCACTACATATCTACAAACGGTGGTTCCTACCAACTCCTTACACCCAACACAGAAGAATGTCTCGTCTTAGCATCATGTGCCGCCATGGTCATTCGTATCGTGTACGCTCTTTGTCACGCTAAGCGGTGTTTCTTACTTCGGAAGCCCAATTTAAGATGGTTGAGTCTGTTGCCGAGCGTAAAGATCATGAGTTGGGCTTGTCTGGTCAGGGTCGTCCTCGGTCTCTTGGCGGCGTCTGGTAGATGGGAGAGGGGTTGGAAAGAATGGGCTGAGCTGATAGGTGTTGGAGGTTTAATGGGCCTTGCAACATTGGGTTTCATGTAAGTAACATTCGCATCGTGGGAAGCCCTGCCGACTGATTCACACATACTAGCGCTCAAGCTGAAGTCGGGCATATGAAAGATTTGAGAAAGGTGATGAAAGCTGAGAAATCAGAGTAAATATCAATATTTTACAACACCACATTATCCAGGAGGAGGGGTATCAGCGAAGATATGCCTTCCTTCTTGACACCGATCACGACATGCAGATCCAACTAAGATTCCTCAGGTAGCGCTTATAGTTGAAATCGCTGTCCTCTGTATATTGCCACTTAATGAGTACTTGAGCAAGAATGCGTGTATTATAACAGAAACAATGGAAGACATTAAAATAAAAGATAAAAAAAGGACTGATAACTGGCCTGGCTGCTGGCTGATCGATGATGATGTAACTTGGTTCTGTTCCGATTTTACTACTAACCCACCAATTGTTTCCTGCTGTACGCGAAATTTTGTTGCGCCTGCGCAGCTAAAAAGAATCTGTAATCAAATGCCAGATCCACATATTTAACGCCGCTCTTGAGCCGTAAATTTCCACCAGCCTCCTCCACTTTTGTTTATTTATGCAGTCGACAAGCAGCAGCGCCCAGGTCCGCCTGTTTGGTGGGGATGATTATCCATTTTTTTTTCTGGGCAGAAAAAGGTCGAGTCAGGGATAAAGAAATGCGGAAAATACGGAGATTTAATCCAGCCAAGGACTGAGATGGGGATGGAGTGAGGGCTCAGATGAGCACAGCAGAAAAAAGAGGGAGTGTGTGGCCATGCATGCATTATTCACAGTCCACAGTTGAGCCAACAGTTTTTGCAGCGCCGAGCCCATTTTTTAGCCGCCACTCGGCATTCTCGAGGAACAAGCGCAGCTACGGGCCATCGTCACCATCAGCAGGAATTTAAATTATTTGACCGACCAGTCGTCAGATATCAGCGTCGGCTTTTCATCAGCAACCGCCACCACAACCACACCGCTGCACGCCTCTCACGCCCCCGCCCCTCCAACCTATAAGGTGTAACCTCCGACCTCCTCTACATACGCATTCCACACAAGCGAACATCACCAGGAGGCGCCGGACACTCGTCGACAACTTCCTTCACCGCCCTCCGAAGTATCCCACTATTGTGACTGTCCTGGACGTTCACAAAGCAGACAAAATTCTTGGGCATTGTTACTGTCTATTGCCCAACCACATTCCCATACGGTTCCTTGGCTATATAACCCATAAAGCGTCCCGGCTTTCTTTAGCAGCTGGGGTATCGACCGCTGCTCACCCTTCGGCATCCATTGCGACTCTCAATCGTCCAGTTATAGACCAACTTCCCTCATTCTGGCCCGGGAGTATACTTGGCGATTCGAATTACTCCCCCACTACCTACGATGGCAGACTTTGACTACGGCTTCGCTAGTCTGCAGACGCCCCCTGCCACCGCTCCGAACGGCAGCGCATCACAGTCTGCTTCTGCATCAGATGCAAATGATGAAGGTTGGCAAGAAGCCACCACGGATGGGAGTGATAATGTGAAACGAGATAACGGAGGTAAAAAAGGAGGCCCGAGCGCAAGGTGAGTGTCTGTTTTCGGTTATTTTATTATCGTATCTGGGAGTTGGGGCATCCTTTGTGCATGGAACGTTTCTGGATGGGAACGTCGCGTATATTGGTTTCATCCAAGAAAGGCGTAATAAGCGGGACAAAGTGCTTCCCCGAAAGGTTTGCCAGCAGCGGGGTCTCCCAGTACAGAAGGGAGGCCAGTATCCGTAACTCAGACACCACGAATGTCTTGTTTCTTCTGCCTGAGGAACGAAGACCCAGCCCCAGGGGTTCACACTTGAATGCCAATGCTCTTCAACGAGAGAACTCCTCGTTGAAAGGGTTGGATTTGCTCAAGTTATTTTGTCAACCCAGGCGAGCTGCTTCATCGTCAGGCTGCCAATTCTCGCCTTTCGTTTCTTTCAGGAAATATGCGATAAAAGTTGGGAATTTGCTGACCATGTGCATTGAACCAAAACTCCATTCAAAATTATCAATAATGCCACAATTTTATTTCCACACCGCCTGTGATCTTCATTCGACTTTCCACAGTCTTGGCGCAGCGGAAGGTAGCAGTTTGGCAAGTGGGAGTGCTACCGTGAACGCCCAGCCGCCTCCCGATCCCCGCTTTCCATATGCTAACCTACTCGCATCCGACCCCGTCCAGCCCCCTGATCAGTTCCAGCCAGATTTACGCACAGGGTATCATCGGTATTATCTTGCTTCGGACCTTCCTCCGAGTAGTAACCCTCAGGAAAGCTCATTACAAGCCCTTCCTCCATCCCTTCAACATTCTCAGGCTCATCACCGTGTCCAGACATCTCGCCAACAACATAGACTACACCCGTATCAAACTTCATCAAACATTTTGAATCGCCACACGACCGCCAGGGCGCATTGGGACGACGTGTCCTCCCCAGACCAAGATCTTCAGGGACAAATCGCCTCGGCAAATTCTTCAGCGGCAAATACACCTCCTGGCTCAGTTCCTCTTGCTCCTCCTCCTCCCGCTGCTGCTGCGGCTGGTGCCTCAGACACCACCGAAGGCACTAATCCTAAGCCAACAGGTCGCTCAGGGCAAAAACGACGAAAGAAGTACACTCGTACCCGGACTGGGTGTCTCTGCTGCCGATCGCGTCGAATCAAATGCGATGAGGCTCGTCCAGTATGCAAAAGGTGTACTATTGCCAAGCGAGAATGTGTTTATCCCGACGGTACTGGAGGGAGTAACCCTGCATCGGGGACTGATGCACCTGGAGGCTCAAATAGAGGTAAAGGAAGGAGTAGCGGGGAAGATAGTGAGAGTGAAAACGATCGGTACAGAAAAAGCAGGCCCGGAAGTCCGTCGGTGCTGTGCTATCCCCCAATTCCCAATGGCAATTTCGGGTATGGTGATGGGACCGACGCGTACGATGCGTCAGCTCTCAATATGGCTCCTATGTCAGGTGGACTCGTTGGAAGTGCGATGGGTGGAGGGATGAGTTTAATGGAGATGGGAATGGCTCAACAACAACAACAGCAGCAACAGCAACAGCAACAATATCGGCAACAGCAGCAGTTAAGTACGCAAGGACAAGTCAGTTTCGGATCAGAAGCAGGCAAGCAAGAATGGGGCGTGCAGCAAGGTGGTGCGCCCATATTGTCAACTCCCAACTGTGTGTTTAATCACGCTATCCCAAGATTTACAAAAGGCAAGAGACGCTGACAAGGTACAAAAGTTCTGTTACCATGGTTCCCAACCGCAGAAGAACGAAGTTTAATTCTTCATTACTGTGCAAACGCCGCTTCCCTTCTCATGGCCATTCCGAGCGGCCTTAACCCCATGCTTGCCATTAATCTTCCTCTAGCTCTCGATTCACCTCGAGGTAAGCGAACAAATGGGTTAATCGATCCGTGAAGCTGACCATTTTAGGAATGAATCCGTCTGCTGATGCCCTTCGTGTGGCCCTTTTGGGTATCGGCGCCATCCATCAAGCCTTTCTTCTGGCTCGCTCCGGTGTTTCCAACCAGCAAACCGCTGCCATGTTCCAATACGCATCTACTCTCCGAGATACAGGGAAAGAGATGGTCCGACGTGCTGCTCACATTGGTACGACGGATGCGGCGTTGGGTGCCGCCACCGCGCTCGCCACCATTGACATCTTTTTTGGAGGCTCTAATTGGCAAGATAATTTTAGTCTTGCAAAAGAAATGGTCCGCGCCCGTGGGGGACCAGCAGAAATGCTCAAATCAAGTACACCTAAAACGCTTACAGAGGGAGTCACTGTCAGTCCGGCAAGGTTAATGCTTGAGGTCTTGGCGATCTACGAAACGTTTGGGTGTTTGACGACAGGTGAAGAACCCACGCTCATAAGCGAACATGGCGAGAATTGGTGGCTTGAGGCTAGTCGGTCGACATACGAGGAGCATTCAGTGGAGAAACAATTTGGAAGTGAGTTTATACCTTCCATGGCCGGATGATGGAGGAGACTCACGTTCGTCATAGTGTCCCGGGTTATGGTTCTTCTTTTCATTCGTCTCACTCGTTTGATCAACCGTCTCGATAAGAGCAACATCAAAATCACAGAATCAGCCAGTTCGACCTCTTCTGCCAATAACCCTTTTCCTCAGTTTGCTCTTATTCCCACTCCGTCGTCCACTTCCAGCCTTAACGACGCAAGCTCCTTCGCAGAAGACAGTCTTATTAAGGAAGCAAGGCAGTTGAATAAGGATGTTGACACGTGGATTGAGAGCTTACAGCTTAGCACCTTGGAACATGAAAGGGTCCAAGTAGGGAATCGAGCTTATGCGCATGCGATGAAGGTCGGTGATCTTTCAACGCTGAAAAGGCCGCGCGCTGACATAAACCGTCAGATTCTGCTTTTGAGGCGAGTCTTCAAATACACACGCAGTGACCCTCGTGTCCAGAGCGCCGCACAACAAGTTTTGCAACATTGCTCTTGGTCGACTGCCGCCCTCGGCATGTCTATTGAGTGAGTGGATTCCTAAATTTGTTAGTCACAAGTCAATTAACAGATTTTGTTAGCTTGACTTGGCCGGCAATAATAGCTGCCTCATGCGCTGATGGCTCTTCTCGTCAATGGGTCCTGACGCTGTTCGAAGGCTTCAAGAGTCAATGCTGTTTCGATATTGACACAGCGACAAGGATCATAACAGAAGTATGGAGGAGGGTAGATACTGGTGAGGGAAGGGCAGACTGGAAGGAAGTTTGTGACGATTTAGGGTTGAGAGTGTTGTGAGTCCTTTTTGCCACTCCTTTAATTGAGACATTCAGAGCTGACGATTCGACAGATTGTGTTAAACTTGAATCTTCCACAGTAACGAGCTGGATGCGCTCCATTACATCGTCAGACGCCGCCATCTGGACCAATGATCGTAACAAACAAGTTGGAGGAGGAGGTCGCAGTAGAGCATAGACAATATTGCATCGTACAAACAATCATCAATACTTACACTTACATTATGCATTGATCATTCCTCCGCTTTGCTTGGTCCAGTAAGTGCAGACGTCGTCAATCGCGTTACAGGTGAATCGCAATACTAAAGAGAAATTGCATGAGAACTGGATGCGTAACTACTCGATTGCACGTGAAATATGGCATAAAGGATGCTCTACGCATAAAGGCTTTTGATTTTATGAATAATAGGCATGAAAGGTTCACTTGATGACTGAGTGCGAAGTAATAGTGAAACGACAAATATACTCGTCATGCCTCTTGGATGTGAAATGAGTGGGTTATGTCCGAAGATATGGATGCTGAACGGGAAGTTTCACAGTTGTGATGCTGAAAAAGGATAGTTGCAAAATAAGGTGAATAAACATCGATTTCAAAGAAAAAAGACCTCATTAAAGATGGAAAGAAGGTGAGAAAGACCTGCAAACTAGCGTGCACCAAAGAGGCACAACAAGTCACCCAAGGATCAAGAGTGACCCAGTTAGGAGTGCCAAAGAGTGCTGCAATGATTGATTAGAAGCTGTGGTCGAACGAGGCAGATGTATAATCGTAAGGGCGGTGTTGTGAGTGGAAGAGAGACGAAGGCTGGGCTGAAATCCTCAAGGGTTAGCAACCGAGCAGGACTCCATTGAGGCGATCTTTTAGAACGCACTCGAGAAGATGGAAGTTTGCGAAAGCCCAGATCGTTCTCTCACAGCCAGATTATCGGACTACGCGATTATAATTAGCTGACGTATCATCGGTAAGTCATATTTTCACCCTACATCGGGAAAAGGTTCCTGATAGTAACTGTCAGTGAGGTGAAGATGCGAGTAGATCAACGGATTGCCTACCGGTTGACCCTTCAATGTTCCACTGGAATAGAATATTTGAGGGCGCCAAGGCTCAATGACACCCATTACGGCAGAATTTCTGTAAAATGCCCCGTCAGAGCCTATATCCACACCACGAGGAGTAGATAGTAGTTCAGGCAAAATCAGCAATACCCACCTAAACTTATTGATAAGGGCCAATTTCCCCCTGTGATCAGAAATCTTGTCAGCTTACTTATTATACGTGAACGCGTCAATTATTACTGTATGTCCGCGTACGATACCTTTCAGGACAAGTAAGTAGAGGCAACGAGCAAGAAACTGCGACGCACTTGGAGGACCTTCTCACTGGAAAACAAGTTCCATTTTTTCCCTACCCGCGCTTGAATGAAACGCAAAAGTGACTGGACAGAGCAAAAATTGACGAACGCATACCCCACCTGCAGTACACTTAGCCACATGTGAAGCATATTTCGACATACGGCTCTGGACTTACATTGCAACAATTCTTGAAGTCAAAGCGCAGGTATACAAAGTCGAATTCGCCCGGAACAACTCGATTAAGAATATCAACCAGCTCTTGTCGAGATAATTTGTTCTGTTTCGGTTTAGCATTATCAAAGCAGGGTCTATTGGGACTCACGGGGACATCTTTTACCATTACTGTGGTGCGACTGTCCAGACCTTGATGAAAATTCGTCAGTAACTGTTGACTTAGGCCTAAAGTAATTACTTCACCGGCCATAATCCTCTCGGGGAATACTCTATTTTGCTCCGGAATAGCTTTACGATCGTTAGCGTCCCAATGGCCACCTAAGCCTTGCTTCTGCCTTGCTCTTGCCGCCATATCCGCGCGGTTAACAAGACCTTGTACAGTACCAGCCTCGGAAAGCCTTCTTGATAGGGACAAGATGCGAGGAGGGGTTTCATAATCGAAAAACGATTTGTCAAGAGACCAGGAGGGAGACGTGCTACAGGCGAAATCTGGAGCTGCAACACTTTGCTTCGACGGTGTCAAAGAAGAGGGATGAGAAGAAAAGAAGTCATCTGTTCTGAGTGTATTGAGGGCCATGTTGGAGGGCGTGCGCAAGTCTGAATTGCCGTCTGCGATACGAGTCAGGTTGAAGGCATCCGATGAAGTCGACTCTAGCCGGGACGCGCTCAGACAACCAGGAATGTAGGCCGCAGACCCCAAGGAGAATGCTCGGTTATTTGAAGGTCGGGAATAAAGATATTCTTTATCTCTATGATCATGGTAATCAACACATAGCAGGGCCTGTCCAGCAGTGCGGCCATTAAGGTCCGTGATAGACTGTGCCGCATCACGAGTATCGTAAAAATCGACAGCGAACTCTCGCCCGTCATAACCAATGGGGTCAATCTGGCGAACGTCTCCTATCGATTGCATAACGTTCTGAGATTTGTGAATCGAAGCACAGGCTTGACATCGGATAGATATACGCACCTCCATGACTTCTGTAGTTACAGGATGCCCGCCCTTGATCTCAATCTTGATGGTTGACTCAGAAGTCTTCCAAACTTGATCCCACGCTCCTCCATGACCAGTGACCTACATTTAATTAACCTTAGCTTTCTTATTATTCACTCTAACTTACAGTCTCGACCACATCTCTGGAGACTGGCATACATTGAAGCTGGACCATAGGATGTGCTACCCCGATGGTGACCGGACCTTCCTGAAGCCGTTCGTAAACCTTGAGGTTCTGTCTAAGGTCGTAGAAAACGATGATGATCTGCGCAGACGGGAAGTCAGATGATGAAATGGACGACACAGCTTGTGAACTCACGCAACCTTTACTTTTTAGATGCTTTACGATGAGGGCTTTGAAGTCTGCCATACTCTACCCAATGGATAAGCCTCTTCTCTATCTAGAATAAAGATAGACTTGCCTGAATCATGTCCCGAAATTCAAATTCGCTAACCTCATTCGGCACCTGAGTAATCTGGATGGAAAGGTGAGTCATATCAACCAATCAATCTCAGGTGACATGATGCTCACGAGCAGATATCTTCCCAAGGTCTCAATTGAATGCCCTGCGGAGGTGCTGACTTTTCCTGAAAGACAACTGAGCTCATCACTACTATCAGAGTGTCGCCGATATCCGACAAACCCTGGGGTGTAGGGAGTATGAGGCGTGTTATTCGAATCGGCGGTGAAAGAAGACCGGGAGGTAAAGGGTGTACTGGTCAACCCCGGTGTAGTAGAGGGCGTGCTGGCGAGGGAAAAACGGCGAGGGGTTTGATAAGTCCATTCTATGAATCCGATTAGTAGAGCTTGGCAATTGCAGCTGGATGACCTCACCTTCCTTCTTCTTGCTTGGAGTAGACCACAAGTTCTGATGGAGCTAGTCAGGAACTGAACTGTCAAGTAGTAGCATACTTACCTGCACTCGGGTGGGGGAAATTTCTTCGTCATCGGTGACTTTGAGCTTGGACAGGTCAGGTGAACAGGGCTCAGGAGGTATTGGAGCATGACAGGATTCCTCCTGGGGTCTTGTCTGTAGAAAGGCCAAATCGGTTCCTAAGTATGGACCCTGCATGCAGGAAGTACATACCTTGACACACCCGGTGTCATCGTTCCTGTCATCAATGGGCAACGCTTGGCTGCACAAGTTTCAGAATTTTCCATCTGTAGCACGCCGAAGAGGTGATCCTTTAGACTGTACTCACAGATTGCTAGTCTCTTCAGGCTTCCTAATAGGAATGGCAAATGGTCTAAGACGAGGAGAAGCACTTGGTGAATGAGACATTGCCAGGTTATTGGATGGCGGATTTTCGGGCGATGGCAGGTAGGAAGCTGTTAAATGCAGTTGAGATAAAGTGTCTAAAAGAGCAGCTGGAGCTATAAAACGAGCGTAATGAGATAATGAATGTGCACTTTGGTGGGTGAGGAAAAAGGTCAGGAAAAAGAGAATAAAGGTGAAGAAGTGGATGATGGGGAGGAGGGAGGAGATAGATGGAAGTGGACAGGGTTTTATAGCGTCCTGCTGGCTGACTGGACTGAAAACTCACACGGGTTCCAAAGGATGGGTGATGGGTCAGGTCCTGAAATCAAGTCTATCGCGCACGGTTCTTGGGACCAAGAATCGCGTCTTTAATTTCCAGCTTAAACGGTGAGGAAGTCAATGCGAGGGTGGTTGGCCAGCTGGTAGGAAGAGCGACGGCGGTGTGGATGGCAAACTGTATCCGTGCTGATTCCACCTTCCTCACTGCCAGTGGAACTCGAAGTGGGAGTGCTGATGACGTATGTGGTGGAAGCCAAATTTGATGGCGGTAAACTGATGGATCTTGTGCACAGAAATCAGTCGCCATACGCGCGTGCAGTAGTACACAAAATTTGGTGAACCAGTTGCTAGCTAACCGTCATTTGTCAGCTATGGGCTCATGGGAAAGGAGGTTTATAGGGTTGAAGCTAATAGGTGTAATTCTTCCCCCTTCTTTTTTATTTATGGCTCGGATGACGGAATTCGGTTTGATGGAAGAACCGGCGCTAGTTTTGCCAAGTTTCATTGCACTCCTACATGCTACATGGCAGGGCCACAGTCATTATTTCCTTTTACCTTTCTTGTTCTTTCCGCCGCCGCCACTGCCTCCAGAGTGGCCGCCAGTACTTCCCTGCGTGAAGCCCGTACCCATACTCTCCTTGGCGCCCTTCTTTTTGCTCTGAGCAGTAATGTATGACAATCTCTGGCGAAGAGGGATCCACCTTTCGGGCTGTTGGCGCATGAGTCGCCGAAGATAGTTGAATTTCAGCAGTAGGGAGGTGGAAGTGGCGCAGAAGGGTTGGAAAACCAATACAATCAGCGAACTGGCCTCAATAAAAGACAGACGTACATCTTCTGTGAATTCCTTTCCAGCAACAGCCCCCTTAGGTAACTTATGCCTGGGCCTGCTTCTTTCATTCTTCTCTTCCGGCGCCTTGACTGTTGCCGTTTTCTTTTCCACTGTAGCTGCCAGACCACCCGATGACCAGCCAGTAGGCAAAGAAGGCACAATGTTCTCAAGGTCTGCAGTGTTCATCGGGGTTTGGGATGTAGAGGAGACCGTAGTGGAGAGGTGGGAATGGTATCCGTGAGTGTCGAAGTCGAGGTGCGCTGTGGTAGCGGATAGGTTGGTGACAATATCAGCATGTTCTGGGGATGACTTTTGTCGAGTTAGCCTACAAATCAATGACACTCATGACACTCACAACATCGCAGTCGGCAAGCATTCCCTCGTAAATTTCTTGCGCCTGGCTGTACTCGCCTAGACGATATAACTACATCGTAGGTCAAAAACGCTAATTCGATGGATCTTATCAGGTTACTCACGATTTGCGCCTCTAGATGGTCTATCTTACGGCCCTTCTCACTCAACCCCTTCAAGACTTCCAGTGCCTCTTTCTCTCTATGGAGTCTGTATAAGCAATATGCTCTTTCAAAACCAAGTGATTCTTCATGAGACGGATGGTCGAGAAGCGAGAGCGCGGAGGTGTAATCATCGGTTTGAAGGTGCAGGAACAAAAGGGTCTGGAAAGCAGTTCGGCTTGAGGCGTCAAGGGTCAAAACTGAGAGAAAAAATCATTAGCATCAAGCTTCGCAGACCAACTCTTGGGAAAAACTCACTCTTCTTACAGGTTTTGATGGCGTTTTCAAAATACCCATCATCCACTTGGTCCGTCAAGGCACGATAGAGTTTAGGCAAGCGTTCCTCTGCTGGTCGGGGAGGCTTGGGAGTGAATGGTTTGCGCTTTGGCGTTGAAGCAGGCTTTGCGGGTGGGGCCATTGCTAGTCAAGTTCACAAAGGATGTGCACGGAAGAGCAGCAGAGAGAACAAGACTATCATACTCGTACTGCGTGGGTGTATCAAGAAGTCGAACGTCGAGTGATTGTGGACGCGAGAATCGGTTATCAGCCTCACAATAAATGTTTCTAGAATCAGTCTCATAACCACTCGCCACCACGCCGCGCCGGTAATAAATAAGTAAGGCTCGGTAACTGCTGTAATGAATAGTTTTTAATAACAATACACTGCGGCCTTTTACCGGATCGGCCTCTAATTTTCTTATCTAATAAACTCAAGTGACCTCTTGCGAAGCATCAGCTCAGTCTTTCCTTTCCCCACGCATTCCATAACTCTATACTGGCAGTCTATGCGCCAATGTCCGGTATAATACCCCCCTTTCAAGGTCAATTCTCAATTGAGGCTTTGGCCCCAAGGGCCGAGGGGCTTGCGACCACTTCCAGGCAGGTTTCTTTGCCGCCAGATCCTTCGTCTACGACTCTGTATGAGTCACAATCAGCAACGACGTCTGGAGAGGTAAATTTGGAAAAGACATCTACTCTGGGAACAAACATCAACTCTTGTGCTTCGAACGAATCAAGGCAAGAGAGAGGTATCCAAGAAGAGCCCGCTCTCCAAACTCTTCAGGGTTTGCCGTCCAAGACAGCAACAATAGAACACTCCGGTCCAGCTCGGCTATCCACCCCCCATCTAATAGCTATCTCCGCTATTCTTACATTCACAATGTGTATGTCTTCCGCTGGTCAACAAACCCTCAATATAGCCCTTCCCACCATCCAGACAGATCTCGGCATGTCTGAGTCCGACCTGCAGTGGATAACTTCCGCTTATACCTTGACCAACGGATGTTTTCTCTTATTGAGTGGAAGGTTAGCGGACATTCATGGAAGGAAAAAAGTCTTCCTGGTAGGAGTGGTTTGGTATTCTATCTGGACGCTAGTCGGAGGTTTCATGAAGAATGGAGCGGCCCTGGTCATCACTAGAGCTTTAGCGGGGTGCGGGGCCTCCATGAGGTTAGTGCCATGACACACAGCTTGCCACAATTTTTTGAGCTAATTCTCTACAGCACTCCAAGCGCGGTTGGTATCATCGCACACACATTCACAGGTCGAGCGCGATCTACGGCGTTTGCTTCTTTCTCTGCTGGTGCCCCTGTTGGTGGCGCTCTCGGTTTAATTCTCGGAGGTCTCTTCACATCTTATGTCAAGAATACGTGGCGCGGCGCTCTCTACTGTGTAGCCGGCCTGGCTTTTGCGGTTTCCATCTGTGCATTCTTTCTGATTCCCAATGATGGCTCTCATTCGAGCGATCGCCGTGTTGACTGGATAGGCGCCGTTTTGGTGACTGTGGGTTTAATATTCTTGCTTTTCGCCGTCAGCGACGGTGAAAATGCACCGAATGGGTGGAAGACCAGCTGTGCGTAACGAACATATATGTGGCAAATTATGGACTGACTGATCGTTGACAGATGTACTTGCACTTTTAATCATCGGCTTCTTTCTCGTGGTGGCATTCTTCTTTTGGGAAAGGTATATCATTAATAACACCACCCGTCCTCCTCTCATGCGTCTTCAACTATGGACCCGAGCTAAGGGGAGGCTCGCATCAGTCTATTTTATTGGTTTCGTCGCTTGGATGGGATTCACAGTGTGTATCTGCAATCGAGATGGAGAAAAGTGTTTGAAGACGCTAGCTGACCAGACTTTTTAGTCCTTGTTCTATCACACTACATTGTTTTACCAGCAAGTACAAGGAACCGGTGCTGTTGGTGCTATGCTTCGTTTTTTGCCCACATCAGTTTCGGGTATCCTCTGTAATGTTCTCGTTGCATTCCTAGTCAGCAAAGTTAAGACGCAGTATCTGGTTTGCACTGGACTTTTGGCAACAGGGTGAGTACCAGTTATAAACCTGGAACAGCATGAACTAACATGCAAAAAGAATAGCTAATCTGTTGATGGCTTTGTCTCAAAAAGACACGCTTTACTGGAGATTACCATTTAACGCCATGTGGCTATCTGTCATGGGTGCTGATTTGTACGCCTACCCATTCTTTGCAATGAAAAGATTTAGCTAAAACCATCGTAAAGCCTTATGGCTACAAGCCTCATCTTTGTCGCAGCACTTGCGCTTCCAGACGAACAGTCCGTTGCCGGGGCACTTTTCCAAACACTTATTCAACTCGGTGGATCCTTCGGTTTGGCAGTGACGTCTGTCATTTCCAACGTTGAGAATCAAAAGGCTCTTAGGGCAGGGAAAGATGAGACTGAAGCTCAGTTGACAGGTTTACACGCCGCGTTCTGGCTTGCGGCCGCAATGAGTTTTACCGCCCTGGTTATTGCTCTGATCGCGCTCAAAGGAATGGGCACGATCGGGAAAGGTGATAAGCGCGGAAAATTGTCCGAGAATAAGCATAAGGAAGAAGAAAAGGAGGAAGAGAAATATGCGGTTCAAGGACGTGACGAAAATGATGATAAGGCGGTCTGATCTATTATAAACTCCATTTTAGGCGTCATTATTAGGTACTTGGCGGTGCTTATGGTGGTGGTATGACTGACAGTGTATGATTAGGGTCATCATGTAGGGTATATGCATTCATAATCCTGGGCTTGAGACTGAAGTAGCCGATGCTACCACACTTGCTTCGGAGGCGACAACCATATAGCTGGGACTATACAACTGCCTTAGACGTTCTTGTTAAAAAGAGGCCAAGGGAGGTCGTTCGGGATAGGGCGAGGAACCGAGGGCACAGTGGGTTCAACGAATCCAAAAGTACGCATTTCTATATGCCGGACTTCTTTGAGACGGATGCAATAAAGATGTGTTCTGTGATGCTATGCGCTGCTGCTAGTAGTGGTTGGGTTGGTCTCTTATTTGGCCTTGGGGTGATGGATGAAGGATAGATCTTGTGCGCCTGTGGTTTCTGTCGTTGTGATGTTTGTGATGGGAAAAATTCACGTGAGTTGGGAAGAAATGGATAAGATGATGAGAGAGAAGCAGTAAGAACGAAGCGTTGGTAGTATATCTAGCCCTTTTATAGGTAGTATTATATATGTGGTGATGAGGCGGACATACTAGAACAGCAACATCATCACTACTACCACGCATACTGCCTAAGGTACTTACCGACCCTCTTTAACCAACGTCTTTTTCCCTCCTCCTTATACATGATTTAAACTCCGATTTGAAATACAAAGGACAATGATAAGTCAAAGACAGACAAGAATGAAGCCAGCCACCGAGCCGCGATGATCACCATAAACAAATAACGGATGGGTTAGTTATAAATATAATAATGTTTTATATTTTAAGTAGGATTCGGGAAAAGGGATAGATATATGCAAGTAGTAGGAGCTCGTGTCATGATGGAAGTTTGGTGTTGTTGACGGCAAGCACTGCATAATTGCTGAAATACATATCTGTACTAAAGCTTCAGCTCTTTCCACTATTTCATCAGTATTTGCTTATGATTATCATTGCTTGTCAGAATGATGCTTTTTAGGGATGATCCTTATTATTGCTGCTTTCTTTCATCTTATAATATTATAGTATTTAGAAAAAATGAAGTAAAGCGGTAGTCTGCTTCTTGTCGTCGTTGCTGCTGCTGACAGTGGTATTTCGAAACAGAAGATTCAGAAAACGAGATAACGAAACCATTCGTATAAAACGCAATAACGAGAAGGACGGGGATAGCTATATATACCTTGACTATTCATTTGCTTATCAACATCATTACCCATTCGAATCATCATACAGCGAAACTTCCTGTCAACCATTACTAGCACTCTTCTTTCACCATTTTACTTTATTATCACGCCTTTCTTTTGTTCGACTTGCCTTTACGTGGAGGAGTAACCGCTGTTAAGTGTCAGGTTGGAATTTTTTGATGAATGTTGAGGGTCATCCGGGATAAGAATTAGATATTGGCCAAAGTAATGAAGTCGTGATATGGGTCAAGAAGGTAAGATTTCCCAACGTACATCAGCATGAATTCTCCATACATCTCATCCAACCATCTTTTGCAAACGAAACAAGCGCCGTCCAATGCAGAGGAAAACGAAGAATAGATGACGCTAGAAACGAAATGAAAAGGTGGCTTTGGGTGCTGGGCTCTAGAAATTGGATGCCCAGGGGCTTTGTTGAATAATTGTACACAGTAGCTGTTGTTTGGGAAAAACAAACGAACTCAAGAAAGATGACGAGGGGAACGAAGATCACTAACGCCGTGCGCTTCCGCCGTATCCACCGTATTTCGGCTTCTTTTCGGCAGGTTTCAGAATCTACAAAGCGTCAACAAACCATTAAAATCACAGCAATAAACAAGCTCACTTGGAAGGAACAAAGTAAGGTGTCGTCTACGCTCATCATCGCGCCAGCATTATCAAATTCGCCACAATAATTAGGGGCAGAGAATAGAGTGACAAGCTGTCGCTTGGCGAAGAATTCGTAGCCGTCTTCAACAACCTGATGCTTATTTAGTACACCCCCAAAATTTTTTGCAATGGAGAAGACTCACTTGATGCGCTCGACAAATCAAGTCCATATCGTGCTTTTGCAAGAACCGAGAAACAACGTCCGGACCAAAAGTGAACGAGACTCCTCGATCATTCTCGCTCCATCCAGTGATGTCCTTGTCCGGATCAGACCAAAGCAGGTCACAAAGAAGACCTAAAAGAAAGTTAGCGCCAGACACATATCCTTGCCCAATATCGAACTGACCGGTGTCTGGAACATCTGTTGGTCGCATAACTCTCCTGATCTGCTCCATACTTTGCAAGTCAGGACTCAAACCTCCGTGCATTGTGAAGATTTTCTCGTCGATGATAGCAGCGATGGGGAGACAGTTGAAGCAGTCGGTAAAAGTCTTCCAAAGCTTGATGTTGTAGCGACGCTTGCCTGCTCAAGATTAGCTGTGCAAAAAGGGGCATCAATCATCAGAGCTACGTACATTCATCATAGAATCCATAGATCCTATTGATACTCGCGCATTCATGGTTTCCTCTCAAGATGAAAAAGTTTTCAGGGTACTTGATTTTATACGCCAACAGCAGGCAGATAGTTTCAAGGGATTGCTTGCCTCGGTCGACATAGTCACCGAGGAAGAGATAATTGGCTTCGGGGGGGAAACCACCGTACTCAAAGAGACGCAACAAGTCGTAATATTGTCCATGGATGTCACCTTTTGGTTAATAATTATGAGCCTATTTCCAACCCTGTCTTAATATTTCAAACATACCACAGATTTTGATAGGAGCTTCGAGTTCAAGGAGGATCGGCTGACTGATGAAGATTTCACGGGCTTTGGTGCAAAGGTATTTGATTTCGTATTCTGCCAACTGCACTGCCTTGCCTGGTCTGTTCCCTCGCACTGAGTTCCCGATAATATTGTCAGCTTCAAAAACGTTTTGGTGGGCTAAGATACCCCACCTTCTAACAGTCGGTCGATGACTGAGTCAAGATCAATTTCAGGCTGTTCTCCCATTTTATCCGAAGTAAGTTATATGTGATAACGGATGAATCGAGTGACTATAGCGAAGTTGTTTGGATTATAGCAGTTGTAGCTGGAACGTCATTTTGGGTATTAGCACCGCGTTGCTGCGAGAATAAGACATGCGAGTTCGCCGGTCCCATCCGTATATCCAACCTCCAAAATTCGCCAATCGTCCCAATACACACTCTCCTATCCACAAATTTTCTAGTTTCAGAAATTCATGGTCTCCTCCGCCTCCTTCTTCGATTTCCACACCGCCAAGGACCCAACAAGATAAGATGACTCACCTCCAATAAATGACTAGCGTTGAATTCTTTATGGCAGGATTGAGGCTGGGTGGTCAATGAGTCGACGCTTCAAGGAATGAGAGCCTTGAGATGAAGGAGACGTTGATGGGAGGGAAGCGGGTTGAGACTGAATAACAGTAAGGGGATGGCGCCGAAGTCGGAAGTGCAGGGTGGGGTGGGGTGGAGTTGTTTGGTAAAACTAGACGAACAGGCGCGTAAATGAACGGAAGCGTTGGAATGGCCGTCAAGGACATAGTGGATGGGGTTAGCTCTTGCGCTTAAAGACACTTAAAACCGGCAGCATCACGGGCGCCGACTCCAACTCCAGTGGAAGGAGAGAGAACTCACGCTTAGTGGGCCTGGTGCGATGCGGAAGATGAATACGCAGGACTGGCCGTACGGTTGGCGAGATCGGCTGCCTGGATGGGCGACTAAGCTGGGAGTTGGATGTAAGGATATATAGTAGTAAGGAAAGAGATTTGTATGGAGAGCGAGTGAGAGCGCGCTGGAGGAAGGACTTCAACAAGGGTCACTGGGCGACTGGGCCGTAAGAGGGTGTGGCACCCCAAACGCCAGCTTCCATAACGCCGCGTATTCCCGTTACACCACTTTAATAATCAACGATCGATCGCGTTTCGTGTATATATACTTTACGACGTCGTGTCACTCCACTATGCAATGAAGATATCCCTCATTTTCTGTCATGCGTTTCACTGTTCACCAGATGCGAATGGATATACATGGATAACATATCGTCACATCTGCCCACTACGTTAGAAAAAGATAGCTAAACAACAAAATACGCGTCCCAGAAGCTGACTGGACATTTCAGGCTCCTCAGCCGAGTGAGAGCATCCGGGAAGTGACAGCAGTAGCCGTAAAATGCAGCCACAGAAACAAGACGACAACAATCTATGGACCAAGAGGGATGTGCGGTACAGTGTTGGTAGTGGTCTGGACCGGTTGAGTGGTGCTTGTACTGTTGTCTGTGCCTGTAGCTGCGTTGGCAGTGGCAGAAGTGCTCGTTGGAGGCACGGTCGCGTCAGTAGCCTGCGTCTCAAGATAATTAGTACAACAACCACATGCAACGATGCAATAGCATTCTAGATAGGGCACTAACCTCATTCAAAAATCCTTCAACTTTATCAAGGCCCTTGTGCACGACGTTACTCATTTGAGTAAGGATACCGGGATGGCTGTCAGTGGTTGTCCTCTGTTCAATGGTATTGGTGATTTGATTAAAGGTACTCTAGGAGCCCATCTTCAGCTTTTATTGCCCGAGATTGGTGCTTTCATCTATCAAGTACCCACCTGCACAGCGCTTAATCCTTGTTCGAAGAAACCCTTCGCCTTTTCGCCAGTTTCCTCAGCCACAGTAGCAGCACGCTCTGTCGTCCCAACAGTTCTGGCCTTCGCGTTGTCAATAGACTCGTCGAGGGTTCCTGCCGATGTGGGTACAGCGCTCGTGGAAGGGTCATTCCCCTAACAACAATGTCATTATCACGTGCCACCAGAGTCCTCGTCATTCAGGAAACTAACTTCGATCTTGTCAACAAGTTGCTCAAATTTAGTAGCCGCCTTATCAGCGTAAGGCTTGGTTGCACCTTGTACTTTTTGTACGTATGGCTCAGCCTTGTCAAGGTACTGCTTTCTAGTATCAGCTTGAGCCAGTCTTTTGAATACAGTAGATGGAATGAATACAAGACTTACAGGCTTGGCTATATCTTTTGCCTTGTCCAGAATGGTCGGTTCTGCGATGGCGTCAAGAGCCCTTGCAGGTGGCTCTGTGAAATTCTCCGCTGGAGTGACAGGCTTTGGAGGGATAGATGAAGCTGGAGTCTCAGCCGTCGCTGTTGACGGAGCTGCAACAGCAGCAGGGGTAGTGGTTTCGGAAGCAGACATCTTGCTGGCTTGTAATCGCGTGGGAAGGCTTCTTTGAATTTGTGCTTTGGTGGAAGTGTGGTGAGCGTATTCCTCAGTTTGTCGTAGTAATATCCTGATAAGGAGAAGGGGGAGGACAACAGCTGGGATCTTACTACAAATGACTATATATTGGTAAATGCGTAATAAGGATACAAGATCCATGGACTATGGGAAGTGACCAATGACGTCATGCGCTCCTTGCATTTCGTTCCTCCATTTGTGCACTCTTTAGTATTTAACTTTATTTACGTACCTTGCACAACGCCTTATATAGTTGCTTCCGTTCATCTTTGTTTGACTGATCTTGACTGACTCACACTCCGATGTGAAGGTGCTCCGTCAAGGAAATCATGCAATGATATCATTTGTGCACCATATAAATTCTTGTAGACTAGGGTCATCATACATATCTAAAAAGCTTTATGCTTCATCCAACAACGAAAAAAGCAGCCAACTGCTGTAATCATACTGTTAATCCACTACGGCGGTATGATAACAGCGGAAAATGCACGTAGAGCGCTTCGTTTGCCTGTTGTAGAGGTCGCCCTTCCTCTTTTTTTGCCGATGTGATCTTATTCAGGGTAGAAAAGCAAGTTTAAATCTCCACTTTCTGCTAGACAGCACCCCACCTCGGTGGTTTCAAGATTTTCGGTGATCTCGATACAGTCACCTCGATTACTCTATCTAGTTTGGGGTGTCCTGTGGAAGATCGATCATAAATATTGCAATGAGCTTTGTAGATAGACACTTTATCTGTAGATTAAAAATTATTATTTATTAATATAGCTTGCCCTTGTTAGTTATTCTTTGTCAAAAGTTGTGAGGCGTTGATATCTGGCTGCTTATCTTTCACAAAAAACGTGGATCGATATGTGGTGAGGATATCCTCCCGTCATCGAGGATCATCATGGGGGTTGATATTTCTAGAGTGAGTGGTGGTCAAGTCAAGCTTCTCGATAAGAAGGGAACGAAGAAGAGCCTATCAGTGCAAAGTGGATGATCAGGAAAGATGTTATGAAGTGACTTTAGTACATGCACATTAATGAGTCAGCGATGCATACTGATGCCGTTCACCAATTTCCTGATTCTTCTGAAGCAATTTTGTCAACCTCAGGTTCTTGCGGGATCTCGCCCGGGGCAATGAAAGGAGGTTGTAATGGGTTGTGGTGGTTCGCAAGGAAAAAGGGGGAGTTCCACCTGTCGATAGGCTGGATGGTATAGCTGCCAGAATCGGAAGGGTCCATCGTTATGAAGGTTAGTGTTGGTGCAGCAGTCAGTAAAAACGTGACTTGGTGTTGTTGTGAAAAGTTGAGGAAGTAGCTGTGATGGGATGGTTGTGCAGATTGGCATGATCACTGGCGGCTACCCAATGTTCCCTTATATAGAATATATCCATAATCACATTCACCCATTCGATCTAGGAAATCTGCGGAGTGTAAAAGCCTCTTTGGTTTGATGAGCGTTTCGGCAGCATACGGTCGCAGATTCCAAGAAAAGAAGGCTCGCGAGTTACAGGCGAGCTGAGGAAAGGAGGAGTAGGCGGCAGTGGCGTAGAGAAAGGACGGAATGGGAGACGAGAGATGATAGGGTCGTTCTCATGCATATCATACCAAGTAGTCGTTGGATGATTAACACGACTCAAGGGTCCTTTGGTGACCTCCCTTCCGTGCACAGATCCACCACGCACGGTGTTTCCAGCTCGCCTCCAGCCACTTAGTTCCTTCCTTCCTTCCTTTATTTGCGCAAAGAATTTGTCGCTTCTCCGGTCTTCCCCTTTTGCTTCCAACCACTTGATTTTCTTTGAGTCCCGAATTCAATGCCTAAAACCACCAACCCCAAAGCCAAGCCTTCTCTGGCCAAACCAAAATTACAGACCAAGGCAAAGAAGTCCAGACAGTCTTCCTCATCATCTGCGGATATGTCGCTGCTCCCCTTATCACCTAAATGCGACGCGTCACTCGATTTGACTAAAGACCTTGTCCTTCAGATAGTTTTGGCCAAGTTGCAAAGCTCGAAGACCTGTGATTGGTATGCTCTCAGTCAAAAGCTGAACAAGGATGAAAAACGAGGATGGGAAAAAAAGAAGGGGGAGATTACTGGGACGGAGCTACATGATCTCTACCACAATGTGAGTGGGAGCGTGTTGTAGAAGATGGTTCCTACTGACATGGACAAGCGCATCCTACCGGCTTTGAAATCAGGGATTGCTCTTTGGAGTGATGGTAACAATGAGCGACGACATGTATCTGCTTCCTCTTCCGGGTCAGATGTACGTCCCACCGAAGGAACTATTGCCCCTTTCTCAAGAAGTGGAAAGGGGAACACAGAGTCGAGGCCCAAGAGAACGTCTGCCAAAAATGGAAAAAGCAGGATGGTTGATTCGGAGTTAGACGAGTTTTGAAGGATCCGTATGGGAGGACGATTGACCATGGGGGTCGAAGTTTTGGTTGAAGAGACATTTTTGTGAGTAGTTAAACAGGTAAGGGACGCTTGACTTTACCGAGCTGTATGCAAAGCCCGAATTTTATGTGCACTTTATATATATGTCGTATGTATGGAATGAACTATATTTCGTCGTCGGAAAAGATGTCCTCTTCCGGGAAGTCCCCCACTGTGACTTTCGCAGATCTGACAAAAACAGCATGCTTTGGTAAGCATGAGAAGTATCTCGTGCCCTCAATTCTGACAAGGGATCAGCATAAATCCTGGTTTAAGCACTCCCTCTGTTACTCACTCTCCATCTCCTTTCCCCAGAGGCTCGTCAAGCTCTACTCCAACCCAGATTCCACCCTTTCCGATCTTTGCTTCCCCGACAAACCTCACTGTGCCTCTTTTTGCCATCCCATCTTCACCATGTGATACCTCACACCTCTTTCCTGGGACGATAGTCGGGTCCATGATCATTGGGGGAGGAGGAAGAGGGGAATCGAGAGTGGTTGGAGCATCAGCAAATCGTCCTAGCTTGTTGGCTTTCAGATGAGCAAGGACAGTGTCTGAACGAGCAGCGTATTCTTCAGGGCTCAGTTCAAAACGCTCTAGATTGGATTCGTCGGTGAATTCCCCTGGGCGGTAGTTAGGATCGATATTGTCTACCTGTTGGCAGGAAAGGGTTAGCTTTGCTTTCGATGGCTGTAAAAAAGGAAATCGTACTTTAATACAATTCCATTCCTCCAGACCGTAGCTTGCCAATGTCCGGGAGTCGTCATCAAGCACCGCCAAAGGAGGGCCAGAGGTCTGATCGGCCGATCGACAGATTTTTATTACTTGATACTGAGGTGAAATACCGGTAATTGGGGTGAGCTTATCCTATTAAAAGTGAGTGGCCGCAATTCCCGGGACGTGGAAGAGCAAGTGAGCTTTACCTTGAGCTGCTGAACAGTGAGACCCGAATCAAATCTGCGCTCCGAATGGGTATCGGGAGAGGTTACAAAGACACTGAGATAGGGCATGGCGGATTTCACGATGCTATTGGAATCAATTCTTGACAATCGTCCACAAGCGCAATGGGACGTTAATAAGGACAAACGACAAGATTAGATTATGATGCGACCAAAACGCGGAACGCGTCTCATCGGCTATACAAGGGACTGGTGGGGGGGTCTGGTGCTGCGGAGATAGCGGCATCTCCGTTTCGAGTCGGAAACCTCGGTCAAAAGAAAGCAACCAGCAAAAAAACGGAACTCTGACATCGACTTGATTTATATCATCTCAAGGCAAGAACAAAACAGGCCAGGCGAAAGAAAAGGCAACATGTCTTCGTCCTCCGCCGATGTCCTCAAAATCTCCATCCTGGGGAATGAGTCCATCCACGTTGGATTCCATCTCCTTCCCTACATCTTCAAAACCATCACAACCACTCTCCCCTCCTCCACCTATGTCCTTATCACCGATACAAATCTCTCCGCAATCTATCTCAATGACTTCAAAGCCTCATTTGAAGAGGCTGCATCCGAGGCCGACAACAAGGCGAGATTCCTCGTCTATGAAGTCGCTCCCGGAGAGGGCGCAAAGAGCCGAAAAGTCAAGGGCGAAATCGAGGATTGGATGCTTGATAACAAGTGCACCAGAGATACTGTGATCCTTGCATTCGGTGGTGGTGTCATTGGCGACCTTACTGGATTTGTTGCTGCTACTTTGTGGGTTCCTTGTTTTGGATGGTGACGAGTTGCGCTGATTCTTGGCTTGGATAGTATGCGAGGCGTCAAGTTTGTCCAAATCCCGACGACCCTTCTTGCCATGGTTGACTCTTCTGTTGGTGGAAAGACCGCTATCGACACCCCACATGGCAAGAACCTCATTGGTGCATTCTGGCAGCCCAGCTACATCTTCGTTGACCTCGCTTTCCTTACTACACTTCCTACCAGGGAAGTCTCCAATGGCATGGCCGAGGTAATCAAGGTAAGTCATCTAAATTGAGGCGTATCGGACTTTCTGACCGAAAGATAGACTGCCGCTATCTGGAAAGATGATGATTTCGCTCTCCTTGAGTCACGTTCTGCCGAGATTTCTCTAGCAGCCTCTTCTCGCCCCACTGGCGTCCCTACTGCTGGTCGTTTCGTCTCTGACCGCTCTCACGCTCAGTCTCTCCTTCTTCAGGTCGTTTCTGGATCAATCTATGTTAAGGCTCATATCGTGACTATCGATGAACGAGAGACTGGTCTTCGAAACCTTGTCAACTTTGGACATACCATCGGACATGCCATCGAGGCTGTCCTTACTCCCGCAATGCTTCACGGCGAGTGTGTCTCAGTTGGTATTGTTCTTGAGGCCGAAGTCGCTAGACAACTCGGTATTCTTAGTCAAGTGGCTGTCGGACGTCTTACCAGATGTCTTCAAGCTTATGGCTTACCAGTCTCCCTCTCTGATAGGCGAATTACCGCCCTTCCTGCCTCGAGCCAGCTTTCCGTTGACCGTCTTCTCGACATTATGAAGATTGACAAGAAGAACTCGGGTCCTGCCAAAAAAATCGTTCTCCTCTCTCGGATTGGCAAAACTTACGAGGAGAAGGCATCTGTCGTTGCCGACGACGTCATCAGCAAAGTCTTGTGCGAAGCAGTCACTGTAAAGGCTGCCACTCCCACCAAATCCCCAATTACCATGGCTACTCCTGGAAGTAAGAGCATCTCTAATCGTGCTTTGGTGCTTGCTGCCCTTGGTAAGGGCACGTGTAGGGTAAGGAACCTCTTGCACTCTGACGATACTGCCGTCATGATGAATGCTCTCGTAGAGCTCAAGGTAGGTTTGGCCATTGTTACCCTTGTCCACGTCGGAGTCCTAATTGTCAATTTAGGGCGCTGTATTTTCCTGGGAAGATGGTGGCGATACCATTGTCGTTGAAGGCGGAGGTGGCATTCTCTCCACTCCAGCAAAGGGCAAGGAGCTTTATCTCGGTAATGCCGGCACTGCCAGTCGATTTCTCACCACTGTTTGCGCCATGGTCTCAGGCTCTGCTTCAAGCGAGAGATCGACGGTCATCACTGGCAACGCTCGTATGAAGCAACGTCCCATCGGGCCTTTGGTCGACGCTCTCACCGCCAATGGCGCGAAGGTCAAGTATCTCGAGTCTACGGGATGCCTCCCACTTGATATCGACACAGACGGTTTCCGTGGAGGGCACATCCAGCTTGCTGCATCTGTATCTTCCCAATACGTCTCCTCAATCCTTCTTTGCGCTCCTTACGCTGCTGAGCAAGTCACCCTTGAGCTTACTGGTGGGCAGGTCATTTCACAGCCCTACATCGATATGACCATCGCCATGATGAAACAATTTGGTGCCACCGTCGAGCGTCAGAAGGATGAGCAAGGTAACTTGCTTGACATCTACGTGATTCCCAAGTGTACGTATGTCAATCCTCCCGAGTACAGCGTCGAATCCGATGCGTCCAGTGCTACCTACCCCCTTGCGATCGCGGCCATCACTGGTACCACCTGTACTATATCCAACATTGGCTCTTCTTCTCTTCAGGGTGATGCTCGATTTGCCAAAGAAATCCTCGAACCCATGGGTTGTATTGTTGAACAGACACTTACCAGCACCAAGGTCACCGGCCCTCCTGTGGGCACTTTGAGGGCACTCGGTAACGTTGACATGGAGCCCATGACAGATGCTTTCTTGACTGCATCAGTATTGGCTGCTGTGGCTGTGAAGCCTTGTCTGCCTGAGAGAAAGGTCGAGGGTTTGCCCGAAACCGCTTCAAGGATCTACGGTATCGCCAACCAAAGAGTTAAGGAGTGTAACAGAATCCAAGCCATGAGGGATCAACTTGGTAAGTTATGCAATGCGATACTTGCTGCCCGTATGCTAATACATTTGATTAGCGAAATTCGGTATTGAGACTGACGAATTTGACGACGGTATCATCATTTTTGGCAAGCCTGAAGCCTCGCTCTTCCGAGGTGCCTCTATTCACTGCTATGACGATCATCGCGTGGCCATGGCATTTGCGGTGTTGTCGTGTATCATCGACGAGACCATTATCGAGGAAAAGCGTTGCGTTGAGAAGACTTGGCCCAATTTCTGGGATGACTTACAAAACAAGGTGCGCAATGAGTTTGTAAGGCATTTGCTTATGCTGACGTGGCCATGATACATGTTAGATTGGCGTTGCTGTGGAAGGTGTAGAGCTTGAAACGCACAACCAGGCCTCCACCTCTGCCAAACCGGTTTCTCCCATCGACCAATCCCAGTCCGATCGACCCATCTTCCTTATCGGTATGCGTGGTGCTGGCAAGACTTACGTTGGTCGAATGGCTGCCGACATCCTTTCTGGCCAGTTCACTGACGCCGATGATGTTTTCGCTCAGGAGAGCCACCAGACTGTATCCGAATTTGTTGCGGCCAACGGATGGGACGAATTTAGGAAGAAGGAGACCGAGATCCTAAGCAAGTTCGTTGAGGAACACAGGGGTAATCACGTTATCGCTCTTGGGGGTGGTATAGTGGAAACTGAAACGGCGAGAGAGACCTTGAAGGCACACGTGGCTAAGGGTGGCCATGTCGTTCACGTTACCAGGGCACTGGAGGACATTGAGGCCTACCTTGACTCCATCGGAAATACCGCTGTTAGACCCAACTGGGGTGAGACCTTCGCAGACGTTTTTAAGAGGAGGGAGCCTTGGTACCAGGCTTGTTCCAGCCACGAATTCTATAATGTCCTTGAAGCAGTCGGCGGTCAGACGCATGAGGAACATACCAAGGCGATGCGAGCGGAATGCGGAAGATTCTTCAAGTTTATCACTGGTCGAGAATCTAATCGCCCACGTTTGAGCGTCGGAAATCCTACATCTTTCTTGTCATTGACCTTTCCTGACGTCACTCCCGCTTTGATCCACCTCGACGAGCTTACAGAGGGAGCCGATGCAGTTGAGTTCCGAGTCGATCTTCTTAGCACAACCGGTCAAGCTCCTACACGTCCGGCTCTTCCTCCTATCTCTTTTGTGGCGAAACAGCTTGCTAGCCTTCGTCTTGCTACCACATTGCCGATTGTTTTCTCTGTAAGGTCCAAGGACCAAGGAGGTATGGTTCCTTCCGACAATGCAGAAGCCTATGGGGCTTTGGTTCGTCTCGGTTTGCGTTGCGCTTGCGAGTATGTTGATCTCGAAGTTTGCTGGCCGGAGCAGCTCCTTGACAGTATCGTCCAATTAAAGCGTGAGACACACATCATTGCTTCTTGGCACGACTGGACAGGCGACATGGCATGGGATGGTGAGGAGATGAAGGCCAAACATGTTTTGTGTGAGAAGTACGGTGATGTCGCGAAGATCGTTGGTACGGCTAAGTCTGGATTGGACAACGCCAAACTTGCAATCTTTGTTGGTGAAGTTCAAAGCCATCCTGGAGCCAAGCCTTTGTTGGCTATCAACATGGGTGCCGCTGGACAACTTTCCAGAATTTTGAACCCAATCCTCACTCCTGTGACCCATGACGCCCTTCCTTCTCGAGCCGCTCCTGGTCAACTCACTGCCCGCGAAATTCTCCAAGCTCGTGCCCTCACTGGCTCCCTCCCAGCCAAGAAGTTCGTGCTTTTCGGCAGTCCCATTGCTCACTCCGTCTCGCCGTTATTGCACAACGCCGGCTTCGCCACCTTGGGTTTGCCCCATACCTATAGGTTGCACGAGTCCGAGAAAGTTGATCAGGGAGTCTTGGAAGTGATTCGATCCCCAGATTTTGGTGGCGCGAGCGTCACTATCCCACTCAAGCTTGATATCATTCCTCATCTTGATTCGGTTTCGGAAGATGCCAAGATCATTGGAGCTGTCAACACTGTCATCCCTCGGGGTGGTAAGCTCCATGGCGAGAACACTGACTGGCAGGCTATTCATCAGGCTGCTGCGCAGAATCTCGATGCTGATGCCCTCAGCTATGGATCTTCCACCGCTCTCGTGATCGGTGCTGGTGGTACTTGTCGTGCGGCGATTTACGCAATGCACAAGCTCCGATTCAAGACCATCTACTTGTTCAACCGGACACCTGAGAACGCTGCGAAAGTCAAGGCTTCTTTCCCTGAGTCTTACAACATCGCAGTCGTCACATCTCTCTCTTCTTTGCCTGAGGCTCCTGTTGTAGTCGTCTCTACTGTCCCTGGTAACTCTTTGACACTCGACACATTTTCTCAAGGGATCTATTTACCATCTGAAGTGCTTTCCCGTCCGAAGGGTGTTGCCATTGACTTGGCTTACAAGCCTCATATGACTGCCTTGTTGCATGCTGCGGAAAAGAAGGAAGGGTGGAAGGTCGTACCTGGTGTAGAGATCTTGTGTTTGCAAGGATTCAAGCAGTTTGAAGAATGGACTGGCAAGAGAGCGCCCCAGAAGAAGATGAGGAAGGCAGTTTTGGACAAATACTTCGCGTAGTGTCTTGCGCCGGATAGATATGCATGCAGTCTGCTCAATATACCGTGATATTCTGAGACATAAGTTGACCATCCGTATACCACTGCACTATCATCTGATGGCGGAAGGATTTGATTACGTAATCTTTTAGGGCACGGTCCCGAGATTTCGGCAAGTATTACCAGCTGTTGACTCACCCACGCTATTCATCCTTCTGTCCCCCGCCTCTTTTCCTCTTTCCACACATCTTTCCACACATCTAAAGCAATGCTTCCTCAACGCCCCCCCTGGGTTGTCAAAGATATTGCTAACATCTTAGGCCTCGGTGTGTTCCGCCGTTCCGCCCAAGCCAAAACCGTCATAGTAGCTGACACTACGCTCCAGACGATGAATCGGTGAAGCAAATGATCGTGCCCGACCTCGAGAGCCAGAATATTGAACCCAGGCTTCGCACACATTTACAAGTATGTATGGAGACGTTTCATCCGATACTGAACTAATAACCCATTGTAGGATTTCTTAGGTCCCTCCCAAGCAGCAAAAGACTTCACTTCCCGTTATCTCGCTCTACGCTTCCCATCCCTCACCAACACTCCTTCTTCAGTTCCTAACACTCAGCTTACTCCCGATGCCGATATACTCAAATCAAAAGCAAAAGCGAAGACACCCGCTCATGTCTCCACTCCCACTGCCGGTAGCAGCTCTGGTATTAGTACCAAAGAGTTTGAGGCGGCGTTTGGCCCTGGTGGGAAGGTATATATGAAAAATAGGAATGCCGACGATACATCTTTCCAAATCGGAAGGTCTTCTCAACCAGGTGGGTCCCGGTCGGGATCCAACACTCCTTTATCCAGGCAGAGGCAAGGCGGGGCGATATCTGTCAGTATCGTGGAAAAGCCCAAGTCATCCGCGGGAGTCGGAAGTGGAAAAGGCAAGGGCAAAGTGGAAAAGATTTGGGATGTACCCAAGAGCAAAGAGGTCAAAAAGATTGAAGCGATCATTGCAAGTTTGAGAAGTATTCAGGAAAGTGGGCCAAAGCCCGGTGAAGGTTACAACTGTTTTTGTCAGGGTAAGTGCGGTTCTTTATGGCTGTCTGGCCAAGCAGTGTTGACATATCATTGTAGCTCGGATGCACCCTCTATCACCATACACTCCTATTTGTCAAACATGCGCTCTCATTATCTGCAAGTTGCATGCGCCTCATCTTCCTTGCCCTTCTTGCGCCCAACCCCTTTACAATCCCGCCCAACTTACCCGCCTCATCCTCAAGGTGGAAACTGACCTCGAAGATCAGATGGAGAAGGAGCGTGTCGAAGAGCTGGAGCGTGAACGTGAGAGACAGGAAATGTTGCAAGCAGAAAGCGGCGGTGGACAATTTCCTAGCTTGGCCTCCGGGTCAGCTAGCGCAACAGGGACAAACAACGTACCCCTCGGAGGAGCCAGGAAAGTTATCTCAATTGGGGCAAAAGACAAGGGGAAAGGTCGAGCCACGGTTACCACTACCACGTACCGTACTGGGTCCTCTGCACCGTCTCCTCGCCTCACAACTCCACCGCCGGAGAATATCATGCCTCGCCCACGTTCAATACCTGTTGATCGGATTAAGGCCGAGAAGGAACTTACGAAGGTCCTCAGTTGGAGGAAGGAGGAAGGCAAGCCGTGGGGTGACATGAAGGCAGAGAAAAGGGGAAATGCAATGAAATATGTCGGGGTGGACGTAATTGTGATGAGTCAAGTCAATGAGAACACCATGGGAAGGAGAAGAAAGGGAAAGCTGAAGACTGGAGAAGCAGGAAGGGTCGTACCAGGAGCTCAAACCAAAGCGTAAATACCTTCGGAGTCGTTCTATACTATCCACCATATGGCCGGTATGATCTACTGCAGTATAACGGAAGTTAAATATTGATGGTATTATTAAATGAAGGACGCGAATCATGCTTGGCTGACCTCCTTCCGATTCTTAGCAAAAGCCTGCATCTACATATCTGATTCGTACTCACTAGCACCTTTTTTTACACCTTTTATTAACCTCGGCACCTTCCCGTCATTATTATTCACTTCGATTTGCATCATCTTTTCCAGATACCTTTTCATGTTTTTGTTTTTAAATTTTCTTCAGTGCACATTCAAGCTCGTATGTTATTATCTTTCTATAGGTGTTGTGCTTATCAGCACTGAGAAGAGAAGATTAATCGTTGACTCAGCACAAGTAGTAGATTCAAGGCTACGCCCGACGTACAGATCGATTTCCTAACAAATACCTGGTTTGGTTTCTGGTGAAAGTATTTTATAATCAATCTGGATACTGGATGTTCGAATCATCAACTTCTAGACTATCGTTAGGCTGTTGATATTATGCAGTATAACACTCTTCCACAACTGCTATTACCGATCTCTTATTTATCATGTGGACTATGAAGCTTCATACTGACGAGATCATAAGAAGGCTGATCTTGACTGCCGTAGCCGTCAGAAGGTTCGAAACGAAAAATCTGCATGCATACATCATGGAAAGCTCGATAAAAGCACTTTTTCTACACAGCGTACCTCCCGCCACTCGCACCCGCTCTATCGACCGCATTAAGTGCTTGTACTGATCCTTCGACCAGCACCCTTCGAATTTCTTCTACAGCAGCCCTCACTCTCATTTCGTCGTTGCTCTCTATCAACAGACTCAACTTGGGTTCACCACCCAACGCAGGTTCCTCCCCAGGCGGGTAAAATCTGCCTCGCATTGTGATACTTGCTCCTGAAACTTCTTGCAGCAAAGTCATTTGCTCCTTATTGGTAGCCTTCCAACGAGCCTTTTGAGGGTAATCATTGATGGGGAAAATAGCATGCCAGTCGGTAGCGTCGGGATCTTTTGTTCTCGCACCAGGAGCAAGACGAGGTGCAGAGGTGGCTGCCGCCAGACCAAGTTTCTCGGCTTTGGTGAGTTCGATAGATTGGGTAAGTTTGGCCACCACATTTGCCAGATTCGCCGCATCTACGCCTCGGCCCTCCTTCTTTGCCTTCTCCAGTGCCGCCAGTGTTTGTGCTGGCAAAGAGGCCACGGCGTTCTTCGGGTTAAATACAGGTTGAGAGGACACGCGGTCCGGCGCAGGGCCATTGACGATATCAACCTTGATTTCTGTGAATGTATAGTCTGCTTCACCCTTGTGAGAGGTCTCTGGAGGCTTGAACTCATTCGTCTTGGCTTTGTAGGGGATGACAGCACCCTCACGCGAGGAGAGTGACAGGGCTTCAGACGTATCGCCGTAGGTGGTCTTTTCAGCTCGGTCTTTCTCCTCCCGACGGCGTTCGATTCGCTCGAGACCTTTACCACTGTATCCACTACCAGCTGCTCGGGCTTTGCCAGACTTGATCTTACCGAGGAATGCTAATTTACCATCAGTGATTTTCATCATAAGGGTAAAAAGTCTACTTACAATCCGACATCTTTTTCAGGTCATCGGGGATGAATGCCTTACTCGCTTCCAAAGCTCGTACGATGTCGACGGAGAACCTTTCCTGCTCCGGCGTGATAAATGTTATGCAAGTGCCTTTGTTCCCCGCACGACCTGTTCGGCCAGCACGATGAACATAGTCTTCCATATGGTTAGGTGCGTCATAATTCTTTTGAAGAATCAGCATACAGCCTCATGATGGACAAACGAGAAACTCACAATGACAAGCTTCAACTCTTTTACATCCAAACCCCTTGCCGCTACTGAAGTCGCCACAATTATAGGCACATCACCATTCTTGAAGTTTTTGATCGCTTCATCTCGATCGACCTGCTCTTTACCGCCGTGCAGTGAAGCACAGACATAACCTCTCTGTAGCAGTTCTCTAAATAGATCATCCGCACTTTCTTGACGGTCTACAAAGATAAGGGTGCGGAAATCATCTTCGTCCTTGTGCTCCTCGCCCATCTCACCAAGAATTTCAAGCAAACGTGTGAACTTCGTATCACCATCACGCACTTCGACACGCTGGTCAATTTCGGGTGCAACAACACTTCTGCCTCCGACTGTGATCTCCAAAGGCTTCACCAAAATTCTCCTCGCAAGTGATTCCATTGTCTTGGGGAATGTTGCTGAGAATAGAACCTTCTGGGCGCTCGGTCTAACATTATTGATAATTTTCATGACTTGAGGTTCAAAGCCCATATCAAACATTCGGTCGGCCTCATCCATAACGATGTAAGTGGTGCGTCGGACGTTTGTGACTCGGCCGTTATTGGCGGTGAGAAGGTCAATCATTCGGCCAGGAGTGCAAATAACCACTTCGGCACCTTTCTTCATGGCAGCGATATCCTCACTAATTGACGAACCGCCGACGCAGCAGGAAGCCTACATGCAAAACTTAGCTCGACAGTCTTTAATTAGGAAGACCTGAACTTACCCTAATGTTGAGCACCTTAAGAAAGGGCTGGCATTCTTTGTAAATCTGAGAGGCCAACTCCCTGGTAGGTGACATGACAACCGCAATAGGCCCTTCACTACCGGACACAGGCCTTTGGTCGCGAACGTGACGGAGCATTGGCAAGAGGAAAGCAACAGTCTTACCGGAACCGGTTTTAGCAATACCGATGACGTCTCGGCCGGACATTATAGCTGGGATAGCCTGAGCTTGAATGGACGTGGGTGTTTCCCAACCTTGGTGCTTGATTACATCGAGGCTATTAAACGTCAGAATATTGTATTTCGCATACAATAAGATGATAGACTTACCACCCCTGAGGCAGGCCAAAGGCGCCCCAGTTCCTAACTGGCTTTGGAGCATCCTGTCCTCGAATTTTGATGCCGTCCATTTCCAAACGCACTAACTCAGCCTCTTCCTCATCCATCTCCAATACTTCAACAGGCGGTACGTAGAAAGCCTTGCGGAAAGGTTCATAGTCGATCTTGGAATGGTCAGGAGGAGGAAGATCTTTCTTGCGTGATTTAGCCGCAGCTTGTCTTCAATGAGTTGTAAGCATATGCTCTTTGGTTTGGAGAAAAATGAAACGCACTGCAACAACGCCTCCGCTTCGGCAAGCTTATCCTTCTCCACGACTTGTCCCTGATTTTCGTCGTCGCTGCCATCCTCAGCAACCCGCAACCCCATTCGCTTGGCGTCCGCCTTGTTCACCTCTACGACCTGCTGCACGTTGTCTCTCATGAACGCATCCAACGGGTCCTCTTCCTCATCTTCTTCCGCTTTCTTGTCTATATCCATCTTCTCCTCCTTCTCCTCCTCCTTTTTCACCACCGTATCATCATCTTCATCTCCATCCGCCACTGCCAAGTCTGCACCAATGGAGCCCACCTGAGCCGCGTCTCCTGACTGGACTTCAGGATCAAAATCAGGTAGATCGAGCTTCTGAAGTTTGCGGTCAGATGTATCTTCGTCGTCAAGAGCAGCCATGCTACGTTTGAGTGGCGTTGGATTTGTGGGTTTGAGTGGGAGACCGATACGAGAGAGGGAAAAGGCGGTAGGTTTAGGCGGCAGGCCAGCTACAGTATCCCGATTAGTAATGGATCCAACAGAGGGAGGCCAAATTGCACTCACAGGTAACGGGGGGAGGTGCAGTGCTCTTCGGCTCAGGTGTTGCAGCTGCAGACTTGCCCTCCTTCAAGGCACGCTGGCGCTTCCAAGTTTCCAGTCTCTCTTTTGCCTTTCGTTTCTTCTCCTCTTCAGTTTCCGGAACAGGTGAAGCTAATGATACAATAGGATCCACACGAATGGTCGACATAGGAGATCTCCTCTCAGAATCTCTCTTGCGGTCAGAACCTCGATCCCTCTCTTCTCGCCGCCTGTCATCTTTATCGTCTCTCCTCCGTCTGTCTCGGTCATCATCACGATATCTGTCCTTATCTCGCCTCCTATCATAATCCCTATCTCTATCCCTGTAGTCTCTAGTCCTATCCCTTTCCCTTTCCCTATCTCTCTCTCGGTCCCTCGAATAATCGTCGTCGTACCTCGAGGCTTTTCGGTCGTCTTGACGTCTAGAAGAGGAGCTCGGGTGAGATCGGTCGTACCGGGAAGGCGAGGGGCTGCGATAGCTCCTGTTCGATGATCTATACGGTGATCTAGGCATTTCTGGATGTGCAAGATGGGATGTGGAGTTAACAAATACGTAGAGGAGGTGAGTAATAAAAGGGAAACGGCAAAGTCGTCGAGGAACGGAATCAAAATGAACAATAAAGAAAATGATGGCGTGGAGGGCAATTCAATCTATCGTCCGTTCGACCGTCCACCGACGGTCGGTACAGGCAAAACCGTACGCGATATTACTGCTGCTACAATTGTCTCTGTTTAGTTGGTCTTTACATTTTGTTACGGTATAATTAGCTCAGTTTTTTTCTGTAAACCAATCAGATCTGAAGTTGAATCAGTGCTCAGTATGGGATCCCCTTCCTCTTCGGCACGTCTTACACTACTCCCTTCCAATTATCTCTCATCCCAGAATCCCTCTTCGGAGATTACCCTCCAATCGCTTATAGATGTGTCCGATCGCATGGCAAATGAAGCCAAAGAGGCCCTTCCGTACAACTTTGATGAGTGTTCTTATAGCAAAGGTTACTTGAGACAATCTGTATGGTCATGTTTAGGTGCGTTTAGGTCGGAAAAAACGGCACGTACGCTGCTGATTATTCCTGCAGATTGCGGCGAGAAAGGCGTGTGCTACGGCTGTTCTATATCTTGTCATTCGGGTAAGCCCAGCCATCACTATATTGATTTTGATCAAACTGATGTATATCGAAAGAACATCGACTGATAGAGCTCTGGACCAAGCGATCTTTCCGGTGCGACTGTCCGACGGTCTCAATGCAAGCAGAACAACCATCTGGTAGCAAACGACGCAAATGTGTACTTAATCGGCCAGAAACACAGCCGCAGCTTCCAAATGAAAAGAACCGCTATTCCAAGAATTTTCAAGGCAAGTTTTGCAGATGTGGCAGGGATTATGATCCCGAGACAGAAGAGGAAGCCATGTTATGCTGTTTGGGGTGCGAGGTTGGTCTAATAAATGTCCTTTCAATTTTAAGGCTTGTCGGCTTATTCAGTTAGTAGGACTGGTTTCACGAGACATGCCTCAATCTACGGCAACTGGGAGATAAGACATCGAATCTCACGCAGCCTGTAGCAAAAGATTCTCAGCTTCCAACACTCGTGACGGCTCCAGACGATGCATCATCTGTTTTAATCGCCGAAGAGGTCGAAGAAGAAGAAGAAGATGAACAGGTCCTGATCCCTTCGGATACCTACGACTCTCTCATATGTGGTGAATGTGTTCTCTCAAACCCATTCTTGACCTCTCAAGCAGGGAAGGAGGGTTTCATGATAATTGAACCGAGAGAATCAAGCTGGGTAGTCATCGGAAGAAACATGAGGCACGAGGATGAGATAAAAATCGGGCTAGGGGAGAAAAGAGGTCTGGAGGAGAACGAGGAGGCGAGCAAAAGGGTAAAACTGGATGACGGGTCAGAAGCGCGAGGAGGAGACGCATTTACGGATAGTGAGAAAAGGAAGGGGAAAGGAGACGTCTTTTTAGCTCACGGGGTGAGGAACAGACTCAAATCCCAGCTTGATGTTTGTATTTCGTTCAGCGATCAATTTTGCCAGCTGAACTGATGGGTCTGCAGATGAATACCATTTCAAGTCTTCCATTCCCTTTGGAGGATGAGGAGATTTACGAGCCTCCGCAAGATGTGGAGCAAGGTGAGTTTATTACAATCATCTGTTCCACAAGTGACTGGCTAACCCAAGGCTGCGGAGTAGAAGAAACGATAGAAGAGGCCACTTCACGGGTCGTCTCTTCCCTTCCTCGCATACAAGCAATAGAAGCTTTGCATGGCTATCAAAGGCTCAAGTAAGGCCGATTTTGAGCTATTTTTGCATTTGGAGAACGCTTTTTGATATGGTTATAGGGAACAACTGAACGATATGCTCCGATCTCACGTACAGTCAGGCAAAACGGTCAGCAAAGAAGACATTGAAGAGTTATTTGAGAAGCTCAAAGCTACTCGGGAGAGGAGATGAAGCATGGACTGTTGTAGTGTTTTGAGATCCGAGTACTAGTTGTCTATCGTCTGATGCATGATTGTAATCGCTATTGACATGCAGGCGTTTGAGGTGCGGCGGCGGTGTCCACCTGTTGTCCGTCGTTGCCACCGGCGGTGAAAGGGGGAGTATAGCCGGAGAGCGAGGGTTGTTTTGCCTCCACCGACTTGGAACGGTGCGCTGCAGACGGTCCCGCATCCTATAAAGGCTCCAGCGCGAACGCATTTTGAACACACAGCCACACCATGATCGACCAACTCCTCGGCCGCCCGTCTCCAAACCTCCGCCGTTCACAGGTATTCATCGTCCTCTTCTTCTGCATATGGCGGTTGTACAAAGGTGACGGCGCACCTCGGCCCTTTCCCTCAAGGACAGAGTCAGCGTTCGCCCCAGGGCCTAGTGGACGGCGGGGGCTAAAAGCGAGAGATAAGGCTGGAAAATCGTGGATATGGAGACTATGGGTTCAATTAGTTGGGAAAAGGGCGGTGGCGTGGATTGGCAAGCTCAATGAGCGACTGAGTAGGTTGTTTTATGCTGTTCGTCGCAGCAGAAGCCGGGCTGACGTCTTCTAAAGAACATTTTACGCCTTATCAGCTGATATTGGCCACTTTGACACTGGTGTATGCCTTGAGACACTTCGATGATCTGCTAGGAATCAGTGGTGAGTTCTGACGCCCTCTCTGAAACATAAAATCAGGACCTAATTGCTGTGTAGCGCCTGAACCTTTAGCAAAGATGGTAGGCCCATATTCATGTCCATCATCTATTGGAAAGGTCTAATATTCACTGCAGTATACCCGGTCGTACTATCGCGCGACATACGTCAACACAGCATTCGATGCGGGCTTCTCTATAGCCATGAACATACGGCCCAAATGGTTGAAGGACATTTGTAGCATGTTGTTCTCCGCCTATTACCTTGCCTATGCCAGTGAAGGCGATGAGGTTGTGAGTGATTGCCTTTTGTGAGCCCAATAAACTGCTAAGACCTTGGCGATAGCTCAGGCGGTTCCGAGCCGTATGCTCTGTGGAAATGCTTCGGACTACATGGGAGAAGACAAAGAATCCCTATGTAAGTCCTATAACGATTGAGTTCAAAAACTCATCGGCTTGTAGATTCGCCTCATAACATCGAGCCATCGTGTCCGTTTGCCTATAGTCCGAACAGTCACCATTGCTCGCCCTTCTAATTCATCAAGATCCTCATTACCACCTGTCAAGGCAATGCTCTTTTTCCCAGGTTCAGAAGAGGAGCTTGCGTCTGCTACAGAGCTCATTGTAGACTTTCCAGGGGGCGGTTTTATAGCAATGGGTCCCGAATGTCATGAGGAGAGATTGCGCATATGGGCTAAACGAACAGGAAAGCCCGTACTAGGTGTGGATTACGGGAAGGCCCCGGAATGTAAGTGCTGCGAGACTTTTCCCCGTGAAAAAAGCTAATTTTATATCAGATCCATATCCGTGGGCAATAGAGGAAGGCTTTGACGCCTATCGCACCCTTATGGAGACGAAAGGAGAAGTTATCGGCATCACGAGCGGCAAGCTGGGGATTGTACTGACAGGCGACTCTGCGTATGTTGCCACCCTTTCACGTGTCGATAACCATGCTAACCTGAACAACAGAGGAGGTAACATCTGTGCCACCATTATGCTACGTATCCTTGAACACCCTACTGGCATCCCGAAACCCGTCTCCATGATTCTTGCTTACCCCGCTCTCGATTTCAATTTCACTTCCTGGATGTCCCCTCAAAATCTTCGCGTCCTTCGCACTGAGCAAAGCGAGACACAAATACCTGGTCTCGTCCATGGGAAAGACCACATGCGTCATAAAGCGCCGCTGAGCGTGGTTGATGATCTGGAAGATAGAACCAGAAAAAGCGGGAGTAGCAAGCAGAAGAGCTGGGCAAAGACGCTTTCAGGCAAGCTTCCCGGAGTAAGTCCGAAGAAGGAGGATGGGGTAAAGAGCTACCCTCAAAGTCCGGCAGCATCGGGGTGGAAATCATTACCTCGAAGTATGTCAGCTAGGCTGACTGGATGGATTGGTAAGGAAGAAGAGGATACACACGAGGAAGACGACGAAGAAGAGGTTCAGAATGCCCGGTGGGATCAAAGGAGAGACGCAGAAAAGTCTCTGGCAGAAAGGGTAAAAACTCCTCGAGAAGAAAGAAGATTTGAGTTTACCCTACTAGATTCACCTGCTCCTCTAGAGGGAAAGGAAGAACAAGATTTGCAAGTGAACGAGATGGTGGAAACGAAGAGGAAAAAGGTGCCTATTGGTACCAGATTGACAATGACAAGCCGAGTGGGATACTTCCAGGATAGGATCATCTCTCCTAGCATGGTGAGTCTCCCGGTCTACTCATTACTATCCTGGTTAACAATGTGTCCCTAGATGCGTGCCATGGCTATACTTTACATTGGTCCCGCTCGTAACCCAGACTTTGAAACGGATTACTATATCTCTCCAATCCTTGCGCCTCCTCATCTCCTCGCTCATTTTCCTCCGGTATATTTCATTTCTGGCGAGCGCGACCCATTCGTGGACGATACAGTGATTTTCTCTGGCAAAATTAGAGAAGCTAAGCGAGCTCGCAAAGCCCAAGCCGAGACCGCCGCTCTGAGCAATCCGTTCAAGTTCGGAGAAACGCTTCGGATGAGCTCTGGGAAACGCGGAGGGAAATCCTTCGCTGCGAAGATGGATACACCTGACCCAATATTGTCAGAGCTGGATGATGACTGGGTTCAAATGAGGATAATCGAAGGATGGGGGCACGGGTTCATGCAAATGTCGTCATTGATGCGTGAAGTGGACCCCGTGTTGATGGAGATGGCAGACTGGATTGACGAATCATTTGAAAAGGCGAAGGAGAAACAAATGGATCTGGAAAAATTACAAGCGGCTAAGATGGCAATTCCGGCTTCTCCACTATCTGAGGACGGCAGTCGCACGCCTGTGGAAGCCGCCCTCCTCAACAACAGTATCACTGCCCATTCTGTCCATATCAAGCCCTCACGAGAGTATGGTGAGGCCACCCCTGGTCAAGCATCCAAGGGGGGTGATCTCGGCACAGCCTTTGCGGGTGATGGAGAAGTAGATGACGGCAAAGACAATATGGTGACATTTACCCCCAAAACTAAAAAGAGGATTCCGCCACCCTCGAATTTCCACACGGTGCCGCGTCGACCGTCTAAAGAATCCCTTGCACTGCAGCGCTCTCCATCTGCGCCCAAGTTTGATGCGGACGAGACTGGGTCGTCAGGAGAGGCTATGACGATCCAAACGCCACCTCTTGTCAACTCTGCTAAGCGTTTCTTGTCAGTACAGGGTACGCCCAAAGGTTCGGGTGCCTTTGCATTCTTTGGTTCCGGAAAGAGTGCACCTACATCCAAACCCCGTTCTGGAAGGATCTCTCCTACCCTCTTTGGTATTCCTCGGATATCCCCGTCGCCTGCGGGAATAAACGGTGCCCCAGTTACTGAGAGTAATACAAACAAGATAACTAGGCCGCCTCTATCAGGGGCTGCATCTGCACCGGACAAACCCAAGAAGGGTCTCGTTGCTGCAGCAGTCGCCAGCGCCCGCGCTGCCAGTCCTGCATTAGCTGCTGCAGGTTTTGCCCCTCAGAGCGTGGGTAACGTATCAGAAGCTGAATTATTGCGCAGGAGAAGGATGGAGGCAGTTTATGGCATCGGGGAGACTAAAGATGGGACTGGTAATGAAGTGGACGAATAAATTTGTATCGTAGATCATCAGTTGAATGCCTGTACTCAATTTTTTCGTGATTGTTCTAGCATCCCACTTTTTATTGTTTAATTATGTTTATCAATGTTTTTACTATGCAAGATTGTATTAGAGTCCATATATATTGAAAATGCCCTTCAAGGACAGCCTCTAGGGTATCAGGTTTATGATTTTGCTATAGTGCCCGAGGTTCATTATCTAGCCCTTCGTCCTTCCACCTGACGCTTTTCATACTCTTCCTATTTCTTTCATCTCTACGCACCTCTCCCTTGACGATTGCAACGCCATATATACTTGTTGGGTCGGCCATACTCTTTCCATCCCAGAGAGGCTTCTCATACCAATCTCTCGTTACTCGCGCGTTATCGAGACCCTTTGGGAAAACTATCACCGGACTAGCACCACCTGGATCAGCGTATGCGGCGTACTCCCATGTTCCAGATGATTGAGCAGTAGAACGGGTCGTAAGGGCTGAATCATGTAGATTACGATGGGAAAAGTTGGGCGAGAAGGAGATAGACGGGATTTCTGGTAGATGAAGGGGAGCATAAGGGTCATGTGATAACGCATGTGACATAGGGAAGCTCAGAGGGGGCATAGGGAAGTTGGATGCAGCCGGATTAACCACACCTTCTCCAGTATGCATGCTTTCGCCCTCCGACTGCGTAGACTTCATTGTGTTGCCTCTGCTAAGCCCAGTTGCTATATAAGTAGATCCATGGGAGTAGACGGAATGTGAGGTCTCGCTGGGCGCAACAACATTGAGTTTCGGCTGACTCTTGTCCGATCGCCAGTCAAGGCTGGCGGACTGAGATTGGGCGCGAAGAGGCGGGGTTGCGGCGTATGAGCTTCCCCATGTAACAGGAATAGCCTCACATAACTCTATCCTCGAGGACGCTTGAGCTGCTACTGGAAGAGAAGGGGTAACCCTTGGATAAGGTCCTCCCTCTTCCCAGCCTGCCTGGTCGTCTGTATTAGCATCTATAGGAGGGTCCATCATGAATGCTCTAGGCGGGCTAATTTTTCTCTTCAAAAACTCTCCGCCAAGAGAAGATTGAGGCCGATTGGTATACTTATCAGCCCATGCCCTGTTGCCTTGTTGCTTATGTGATCTTTCGCTTCTCGAGAAGAAAGAGTTTCGGAGGTGTTTGAAGGGAAAGATTGGCGGAAATCTTCCGGATCCTTGGCGCACATGAGAGATAGGTCTGGTCAAGAACGTAGAAATAGCTAGAGACTGTCTTGAGAGAAGCGAGGGTGCAGAGAATCTCGACTGTAGACCGACGTTATTGAAAGGATATTCGCCTCGATCCTTTTCATCGTGGATCCCCATGTCTGGTTCAGGGACATCCCCGCCGTAAAACCAACTTGAACGAAGCTCGTTAGTCCGTTGGATTCGCTGGCGCCTTTTCCACCATCGTATAATTAAGAGAGATAATGCAAGAAGGGCAAAAAGACCAAATACACCGCCGATCGCGGCTCCGACAGAGACAGCTTTGCTGTGATGCGATGATGCTGACGACGGTGTAGAGGAGATTGTAGATGATGAACTAGTATTATCGGCCGCAGCAGTGGCGTCATGCGTGTTTGTGCTCGATGTGGTATGTGAAGGTACGACTTCGCTCGTCGCTGTCGTGGTTACAGGGACTGTAGTGATGTAAGTTGGAATGGCAGTTTTAGAATTTGTTTGAGGAGGGTTTGCTGCAGTAAATACAGACAATGATGGAAACGTTGTTGTAATGAATGATGCCATATGCCCGGCAGACGAGGTAATTATGGGTGATGAAAATACTGAAAGGCTTCAGGTCAGAGACGATTGACGACTGCAATGTACACCAAGTTTCACTTACCGCTACCACTTGAGGAAGCCACTATCCAAGCGCCATCTCCTCCGGCTGTCGTTGAGTCGCTATATTCCGGTGTACTCATTGAAGTCGCTTGCTGGGATACCTCCTGATCGGCTTGGGCTGTTGGCTGAGACAAATCTGTAGAGGTAGTAGTCCACATTTGTGTGATACCAGGCTCGCAATTTGCCCAAATTGTTTGCGTTGGCATTACCACTTCTGAAGCAACACTACTTGTCAAGTACATTGTTGACCAAGAGGTAATGGGGGCGTAAAACAAGGTGGTGCTCGATGTGATGGCATTGCAGGACATATCGTTACTCGTGTCATCCCATTCATCATCGTCGTCACTGCCATTGCCATATTCGCTAGACGAATGACTCCACCATTGTCGGCGTTCGTTCGGAAGAGAAGAGGTTATAGTAACTCTGTCAATATTCTGAGATCTCTCGCGCACGTTTCTTCCCTGGCTCCATTCCCAAGCAGTGATAGTGTCGCTAGCAGCTGAAGTTGGTAATGAAGGGGAAGTCCCGGGGCTCTGCTTTGTCGAAATAAAGGCATATGTGAGAGTAGTAGATGTCCTAGTCCCAAGCTGTACAATCCCGACTTTAGCTTCTCCTGAATATAGGGATGATGTCTGACCGGGTTCTTGGCTGGTTTTGCTGGCTGAAATTCTTCCGACTTCGGAACTCGAATTTTCTGCCTGCCCTGACTCTACCGCTATGTCCTCGACTTCTGCACCTGTCTCTTCAACTATATTCGAGGCAATGTCTCGCTTGGCTGTCCTTGACGTTGTAGTAACAAAATCAGCCTCACTTGCCCTTTGCGGACTTTGTATGGAGCTCCCGCCAATCCCAGTGGCCTTAACCAGCAGATTTTCAAAGCCACTATCGCGCTGCCTGCTGGTAGATGTAGTACAGCTTGAGGTCAACCACAGACTCGTTGAGGGGGAGGGTGTGACGATAACAGGCGTAGATGTGGTGATGGTCGTAGGTATGTATGTCCTACATATGTTCCCAATTTAGTTTATGGTTACGTTTGGTTAGCGGGGAAAGACTTACGTGGACGTAGAATACAGTGTAGAGACAGGGCTTGCTTCACACGCCATCTTAACACGAGGGGAATTGCCTTTACTTACTAGAAGATGCCAGAGATAGAGTGTTGGAGGTCACCAAGTGCAGTGAAATTTCGAGTTGTGAAGAGAGACGTTAGAGGAACTTGTAAAGAAATGAGAAGAGGTTAGCAAACTCCATATGTCGATGCTTTGTTCCGCTTTCAATACATCATTGCCCAATCCCAAGGACTACTGGCAATCAAAGGAGGACCAATTTGGCAGATGGAATGCACCCATTATATCTAAACATCAATCGAATCAAGGTTAGAAGTGAAATAGACAGTTATCGCGAGCAGATGAACTTTCCACAAAGGGACGCCAAAGGGAAACGGATACGGATCAGACCCCCTTTTATTCGCTGCTCAAAGGCACTCCTTATAGTGAGAGCAAACCAAAGGTAGTTAGAATAGCCGGCTGATACCTTTGAAATTTGATAACATGAAGACTGTACATTTCTACTTGCTAGACGAGGTTTTATAAGCCATCAGTCCAACAAGGGCCAAAGAATACCCTGTATTCATTCTTTATCAGCTACTGACCTGCCTTCTTCTGGGGAAGTTACAAACCAAAAATCTGAATACGGGTGATAGGACTTCCAAAAAAGATACAACTTGATGATATCAGCAGAATATCCTACAACCGTCTTTTAGCTAATTTCCAGAGAGGCTATGATGAAACAAAAAAAAGCGCACTTTGAAGATACCAGCCAGAGTAAGCACCAAACCTCCTGCTACACCGATCAAAAACACAGCCGCGACGTTGAGTCCAAAGGCCACAGCTGCATTTGAAAGCATAATCAAAGGCCCTACGCGTAAAAAATGTCGGAAAGGCGCAAAACCCTCTGTGAAGGGTATGAAGAAAGCATTTATAATGGCGCATACAGGAGCGTAATAGTAGAGTGACACGAGTGGGTCCATCTTGAGGCCTTGGAGGAGAATCTGAATCATGACGAGGCGGCTATCAAGAGCGTCAGCGAGCTTTATGATGGCAATCGGGTGGTGGCATACGACGACTCAAACTGTGAATAGGGGGATCAGCGAAACAGCTAACAGGAGAAGGTAAGACTCACGGCCACGGCGCTAACTTGGCAAATGAAGCCAAACATTTCAAAATACAACTCGCCGTAAGCCGCTGTGTACCCTGTTAATAAGGCGGTATGATTTCAGTCCAGACAGCATACCTAAAACGCAGCCAGTGGAGATGAGTAACACGATTAATATCAATCTAGAGTTGAGCACCTGAAGTTTGAAAGCGGCAGAGATGAGGAGGATAGCCACGGGGGTGAAAGCCTGAAGGAGCAAGTCAGGAAAAGCACAGAAGAGGGATAACACACCTTGAGCATTTGAATGAATGACACGCTTAATCTGCAGCCACACAGGATCAGCACACTGCCAAACTGGAAAAGTAACTGACTGACGTCAAGTATGCTGTGTTACTCAAGATGAGCGACCCGGAAAAGAGGACGCCAATAGGTAATATGGACCTGAGATATAACTCTCGCTGTGATGATATGTAAATTTTCACGCTTGGCCAGAGGTAGAGTCACACTGACTGTCATTTCTATCTTGTCCAGTCCATCGAGCAGATTTGTCGTAGCGCGCAGGATTCGTGTTCCAAGGGCCTTTGGCGGATGTGAGCTTGTGCGGTTCAAAGGGTGAGGGAAATGACACTTACGGCACAACCGAGATGATAGGCGGTGCTATTGCTGTTAGCTATGCTATTGCAATGTGCAGGCCATGGCTTACATGAATACAGGCTTTGGAGATAAGAACTGGTCAGTCAATCGGCCAAGTCTGAACTATATCCGAACTCACATATGAGTAAGCAAGATTGGTGTACAGATATTCTTGAACAATTCATCAGATATGATTCCATACTTAGAGACAGGAAACCAGCTCACTGTTGTACAGAATTACCGCAGATGAAAGGGCGATCCATATGGGAACTGCCTATATTAGCACCACTGTCACTGCACGGCGAAATTTACCCACTAATTATAGCAGCACTTAGCTGAGTCTTTCTATTCCCGACCTGAGGCAAGCTGGGAGTTATTTCCACTTGATCCTTCGGGTCTTCCAGCTACTGGCATGTTAGCAGGGCGTTGATTGTAATAGAAAGGCAGACTTGCCAGTTCCTCCTGTTTCAGATCTGCTGACCACCCAGGGGGATTGACATAACCAACACCCTCGCCGACTTCTCCTCTCGAGCTGGGAGCGAAGCTGAACCTGTGTGAGTACTGGGACATAGGCGCGGGACTGGTGAATGGAGGAAGGGGGAAGTGAATGGTGAATAGAGATCGTCCAGCGCAGTTGTTCATCTCAACTTGCGTTGAACAAAACTGAAATAAGGTTCAGCGCGCGTCCCTGGAAGCCCCATCTTATCTCCCGAAGCGAGTACGGCTGGAATGCAAAACTACTTAAAATAATTAATAAACTATTTTCTAATCAAGTGGAGGTGCTCATGCATTTTAGCGGCATCAAATAGTCACGCGCTGATAAAAATACTACTACGTACGGGCTACGGATTTTCGGTTTCGGCCGTCATCCGACTTCCAACGTCCAGCGCCTATATACTTTTCTTGGCTCTTCATTTCTTCTTTTAACTGCCACTCACTGCCAAAAAGCCGCCCAAGACGTGTCGACAATGACACTGACAGACTATTTCTCAGTAAGTCTACCCCGGTCAATGAATACGAGAAGCTTACTTGGGGCCAGCCGGTGGCATTCTTCATCCTCCTTCGAGAAAGTCTCGAAGCAGGCATCATCAGTACGTCACTTTGTGTCGCCGTATAGTTCTCCCAACTAATAATAGACAGTCGCTGTGCTTCTAGGTTTTATTACCCAAATAATCCCCAAACCATCATCGCATCCTCGCACTCTCTCAACTCCCGGTCACCCAGCTAACCTTCCACGCCACTCGGGGGAATCTGCGCAGTCGGAGAACTCGGGTACTCAACTCCTCTCTTCTGGCCGTGCGAGTATAGATAGGGGGTATGGTGCTTCTTCAAGAAGCGTGTCTCCTGCAAGAATAGAGAGACTTGAGGTTGAAAATGTGGCAGAGGAAGTAGGCAAAGATGAGGGGTTGCTTGGTGCTGACGTGGATCGACGTGCGATCATGAAGAAGATGAGAGTGCAAATCTGGAGTGGAGCGATTTTGGGCGGTAGTGTAGCTATTGCAATTGGCACTGTTTTTCTTTACGTCGTATGTTCAACTGATCTCTATCTTCCTGCAGCTAAGCTGACTTTTTTCAGTTTTATACCTACACCAGAGACCTGTGGCAAGATGCGGAAAACCTATGGGAAGGCGGGTTTTGTCTACTTGCGGCTGTCCTAATCTTGGTCATGTCCCTGGCTTTCCTCCGACTTCCCCATGCCCAAACCAAATGGCGATTAAAGCTGTTGAGCGCATATCAATCGCAGTCCAACGATGTCGAGTCTGATTCTCGACCTGGTTCTCCTGACGGACGCCCTCATGATAATAGTCTCGGACACCCATCACAAGTTACCACAAACCCTCGTCGCAGGCGAGCTAATCGAGCTTCCGCTATCCTCTTTGGGTTGCCATTCATCACTGTCCTCCGCGAAGGTCTTGAAGGGATCGTGTTCTTGGGTGGTATCGGCCTTTCGGAGTCGCCTTCATCCGTCATTGGCGGCGGCATTTGTGGTCTTTTCGCAGGTGCCCTCTGCGCTTATCTCTTGTTCTCATCCACCACTCCGCTCTCTGTTCACACTTTTACCACATTTTCCTCTCTCCTTCTTTTCCTCATCGGAGCTGGGCTTGCATCTCGCTCCGCTTACGCTCTTGAACGTCAGTACTTTATCAACCATGTAGGCGCAGCTGCTGCCGAGAGTGGCAATGGCCCTGGCAGCTATCGCGTCAAGGGTAACATCTGGCATTTGACTTGGTGGGATCCCGAACCCGGGAGCGGGGATAATTGGGCGCAAGTCGCACAAGCCGTTCTGGGATGGAACAATACCGGTACTTGGTGGACCATGTAAGTATCTCAACATAACACAGTCCCCTTTGTATACAGGCTGATAAGGTATACAAATTAGCTCAACGTACATGTTTTATTGGCTGCTCATAACGTTTACTCTCATCTACATGAAATGGGCCGAAGGCCGTTGCGCTATTTTTGGTGTCCTCTCATCAAGGGGTAAAGAGCTGGAGAGGAGTCGACGGGTGAGAGGCACGGCGGGTGAAGATGATGAGGAGGTGCTCTTAGATGACCGTAGTGACGTTGGCGAGTAGTGCATTTTTACAGCAGTAGGGTTAATATCCGGACCCGATACGACACATATATGTATTGCTCAATGTTGCGAATAAAGTGGATGGCGAGGTATCTGCCCTTGTAATCTTCAAGAGGATGTCGGATCCCCCAGTATAACCCCACCAAAACCCCAAAACTACTACATGCAATCCCATATCTCTAAGGAACAACTTCTAATCCTAAACTCCTCGCTGTGCCCACAACCCCTCTGGCAACCCGCTCAAGCCCAACGGCCTTCAAATCCTCATCCATACATTTTATCTTCGCAATCTCATACACATGCTTCAAGCTGACCTGGCCCGTTTTCACCTTCATTCCTTGTCCTGAACCCTTGTCAATGCCAGTTGTTTTTTTCAAAAGGTAGGATACAGGAGGTGTTCGAGTAGCGAATGAAAATGTTCGGTCGGGGTTGATGGTGATCATTGTAGGGATGGGGAGGGATGTTTGATAGTGTGCTGTCTTAGCGTTGCTGTAGAGAGTTTGATGTTTTAGCTGCCATCCATTGAACTTTATCGGTCTCAGAGACGTACAATTCCTTGCAGAAGTCCATGGCCTTTACACCTCGAGCACCCAAGGCGGGACCAACGGGTGGTGTGGGAGCAGCCTTGCCTGCGGGAACGATAATTTTCTATAGTAACCGCATTAGCACGAGACGGTTTGAAGTACAATCGGCTGTGTGAGCGAGCTTCGACGTACAACTATTTGGGCAGCGGCTGCCTTTGACATGATGGAAAAGAGCAAGGGAGGTTCTAGTCGAGGAGGTTAATTTTAAATCCGAGTTGGCTGTAGCGTGTGAAATGTCCGCTCGTTAATGGTGTACGGGCGATTAGAGAATCCAAGGAGATGTTTTGTATTAGACGAGGATGTGTATAGGAAGAATTCGCGGAGAAGACAAAGGCAACTAACTGCTGGAATGTCGAAATCTTAAATGGGTTGTTAAATAACTTAATGAAAAGTACGGCAATGACCGAGCAGCTGATCATGTTATTTAATATTGTTATTAATTATCGTGTGACCGGCGGCCGATCGATGTCCAGATAGAAGATGAACATCCACCATCGGCATCAGCCTCCACTCCACCGGCTGTTTTCTGCTCCATATAATTCGAGTAGTGATATAGCGGAAGCTCATCATTGAACCACCAATAGCCCTTACCTAGCCATGCCCAGTAAGCTACTCTTGCCCTTGTTGAAGCCCACACTCCGCTCCTTCCGTTACATCCCCACTTCACTCATTACGCTCCCCGCATCCGTCGGCTTGCACTTCACCTCTCACCCGGCTCCCACTATTTCAAACTATGTAGTTTCTCCTACCACCAGCCCCCTACATCTTCCCTTAATCTTCACACTGGCATCCATCCCCATATTCTACCTGCTAGGTTTGGTGACTGGTAAGGTGAGCTGGGTCGACAAGGCGTGGCCGCTGTACCCTCCTGCCATTTCTGCAATGCTCTACGGATGGGTTCTGGTTAATCACGCTGGAGGAGTCTATGCCCATAACATTCCAAGGGTCACCTTCATGTTTGGTCTTCAAGTACGTCCCCTTTTTAAATGATCTGTGTCATCCACATTAACCTCTTATAGCTCATATGGTCATTTCGCCTATTCTCTCATGCTGTCAAAAGAGGCTTTTACAATCCGAAATCCGAAGATTATAGGTATACAGTTTTCCGCAAGCTTGTCCCCCGTTGGGCATTTGCCCTTGTCCACGCGTTTGCTGTGGCTTTCGCACAACCTATACTGCTCATGTCATTGAGTCTTCCGCTTTACGCCGCACTTGTATCCCCTCCTGCATCCAAGCAGACTGACGGATGGCGGACCCTCACATTTGGGAACATATCACGACTCCTTCCCTCCCATCTCCGAAAAGCTGTACCACCGCATATTGCGGTACTCAACATGTCCGACTATATCATGACCATGGTCTCTTTGCTCATCATCTACGCTGAATATCAAGCAGACAAGAAGATGTACCAATTCCAACAAGGGAAACATAATAAGATTTCATCCCTGTCCAAGGAGCAACTTATACACCCCCCTGTCCCCCAATCTGGTGAAAGCCAGCCGCTTGTCCAGAAAGAAGGTTTACCGAAGCCTTCACCATATCCCGCTTCTCATCACCCAGGTTTCCCAACACAAGGAATGTGGCGGTTCTCTCGACACCCAAATTTTGCAGCAGAGCAGTTGTTCTGGGTATCTCAAGCTATGTTTCCCGGGCTCTCAGGGAAGGATAATGGGATCAGTGGTAAAGGGTGGTGGGCGGGCTGCGTCTTTGGACCTTGTTTCGCTTTGAGTTTGCTATTCCTTTCGAGTACAACGCTTACAGAGTGGATTACTGGAATAAAAGTAAGCTTTTGATCCCCTTCAGGTGTGCAGAGGGTATAAATACTGACTAGTTCCCGCCAGTACCCCGCGTTCAAAAACTATAAAGGAATTGTAGGAGAATTTTTGCCACAAGAAACGTTATTCAAGTGGATCTGGACGAAGATCACAGGCTCGAGAGAACGTCTGTATCAAGCAGTTTACGGGCCTCCTCCGGGTGAGAAACAAGACTCTTCAAGGTTAAGATAATAAGCCCTATGTGTCACTACCTTACTCTTTTCAGTCATTACGGGAAACAGTGTAGAGGCACCAGTGTATCAAATGTTACAAGTATGATGAGGACGACTGCTCTGTGTTTCCGGTGCTCGCAGATCTCTATAAGTCGTTAACTAATCATGCATCACACATATATGTACAAAATTGGTCCATATTGCATCCGCGATGGGCAAGGGGCGACAAAAGTAACTCGTTCAAAATCTAATCTGATAACTGCCATTCGCCTTGGTCAGGTATCGTACCCATTTGACACTTTGGTACCCGCTCTTCTCAAAGACCTTTAAGAATCGTACGAGGAGACCCGACGCTGTGAACATAACAACTGCAATTTTATTCGATCAGTACGAGCTTCCCTGATGGGACATAGCAAGACAAATTGGGCGTACCCGAAAAATCGACCTGGATAGGTGGACGTGACCATGCTTGCCTGTGAGTCGTTGCTGTGAGGTCGGCCTCGGCGGTAAGGGTACATTCCTGAGCACCTTGAATCCTCGGTATTCTGAACATAAATAAGCATTTGTCATTCACGCGGACGGCTAGCTGCCGCAAAGACTTACTTCCAGACGATGACATTCTCTCCCGGCACGTACTTTGCCTTGCCTATACCTACCTTACTTCTAACGCCAGTCGTGTTCAGTGGTGTCGGTATCCTTAATACAACGTTGTTGGCATTCAATTTGGAGTCGAAAGCGGCACGGAGGTGGATGGTATACTCGACACGAGATTTAGAAGGTTCTACGACATGAGTTTGAAGGCGGAAGGGGAGATTGATGTTTGTCGTTGAGCGGTATCTGCCCAGCCGTCAGCTCGCACAAGACTTTATCCGCATGTACATACCGCATGAGCTCAAACTCGCCGTCTGGGGGGATAAAGCTGATCGATCGATCACTATCAAACTTGCCTAGTCGCACGCATTGGTGGAATTGACAATCGTCAAGCTCCACCGCTGAGTCAGATTTGGCTGCTTGTTCACCGCCCCTTCAATGACTATCAGCGATTATATTTGTGATGGGAAACTACGATGTATGTACCGTTTTTGAAGCACCAATTTATCATTGAGACCGAATTTACACTCGGGGGTGCCACTCAGATACGCCCGCATGAGGATCTGGCCGTCCACATCTGCTCTCAAAATGGATCCTGTAGCCAAATCAGCAACTAGAATAAGGTGCTACCATTGCAGATCACCTTCTTTACTCATCAACATATTGACAGTCTCAATAACGTCGACAAAAGCCTCGTTCTTCCTATACTTGACATCCGAGCGTCGCCAAGATGTTGCTCCTGTTGCCTGAATGGTGATCTTTGACGAGTCTTCGCGCTACAGAATGAAAGGGTTTGCCAGGGAATCAGAGGTAACAAAGTCAAGAAGGGACATACCACAGCCATTTCAGATTTGATACTCTCGGTCGTGATGTACATTTTGAGTGTGTCGATCTCCGAGTTTTGAGGAAACCCAAAGTCAATAATTTCTACATCCATCTTGAGTAAGTATGGCAATCCCCAACCGTTGGATAATTACATCATCGCTCACCATCAAGCAGTTCATAGATGAGAACAAAGTTATTCTTCACGCTCTCTTCATCGAGCTTGCCAAAGTAGCTCCTCGCGACGGTGATGAATCGGTAAATGAACTCGAACACAAGGGCGGCAGAGGCATTGCATCTGGAAACCGTTAGTTTGAATTGGCGCCAAAGTTCATTGGTAGGAAACGTACTTTGTGACACCAACGATGTAGACATTGTTCACCCTCACATGGAAGAAGGATGTTGAACCAAGGGTTATAATAGGTGAACGAACGTCGGGATTGGAGATTACTTGGATACGAAAAACATCAGAGAGCGATCGCCTTCATTTAATGTCAGCCATGAACAGTTGCGGCAGCCCAGTTCACCTACTTGACATCCGAGCGAAATAGCCTCGATATAAGGACCTGGCGAATGGTTAGCAAAGTGTCCAAAGAATGTGAGATGCGTCTTACCTCGCCCTTTTGGTTGAATATGAAGAATGCCTGTCCAAAGTCAGCGCTGTACTGCCGGAAAATGGTATACTTACTGAGATCATGGTGGGGTGGCACACGAACAAGACTCAGAGGGCTTTCAACATTGAGCATTCGTTCGCTGGCGAGTGACAACAATACGACCATGAATGGCGGACGAATGCCAGGGAGGCATCGGTTATCGCCGCCTTGTTAATATGCTTAAATAAAATGTTAAGTATGAGTCGTCCATCCGCTCCTGTTACACTTTTCTGTTTTCGGATAGGGCGAACTGGGCGCATCGTTTTATTTGGCCTTTGACTCTCACCTTACCTTCTCGATAACGGTGTATGCTCCGTCACGCACTGAGATCAGTACAACGCATTTTAACCCCAAGCCCTATTGTGTACCCACGCCTACAAAGAACGTACGCAGCAATGTCCGCTGAAGAAACCAAGGTCCCTTCTCAAGAATCCTTGCCCGTAGAGGAGATCAACCCCGCCGGCCCGCAACCAGCAATCGCTACCGAGGGTGCCGCTGAAAAATCGAAGAAGGGCGGTGAGTAACATAAATGTAGATGTAAATAGTCGCTGAATATACATTGTATAGCCAAGAAGGAGGCCAAACGACTTGAAAAGCTCGCCAAAGCTGCCACCAAGACTTCCGCTGCACAATCTCAGGCCCCCAAGAAGGAAAAGGCTGAGAAGAAGGAGAAGAAAGCCGAAGTTCCTGCTGAAGCTTGGGTTGACACGACTCCCAAGGGCGAGAAGAAAGGTTAGTGGTCTTGTGTGATCGTGGCAATGTTCAAGCTAATGTAATTGATTAGATGTCTCTGGTAACTTCCCCTCTGGCTATGACCCTATTCAGGTCGAGGCTGCCCATTATGATTGGTGGAATGCCAAGGGGTTTTTCAAGCCTCGTTACGGCGCCGATGGAAAGCCCTTGGACAAGGGAACTTTCTGTATCACTTTCCCTCCTCCCAATGTTACCGGTAATTTGCACATTGGTCATGCTTTGACCGTCTCCTTGCAGGACGCTTTAATCCGTTGGTGAGTATTCTGATGTTGATCATGTCACAAACTAACTTTTTTTTAGGAAGAGAATGCAGGGTCAAACTGTCCTTTATCTTCCCGGATATGACCACGCGGGTATTGCTACACAAGCAGTCGTTGAGCAACGTCTTATGAAGACTGAGGGTCACTCTAGACATCATTACGGCCGAGAAAAGTTCCTTGAGAAGGTTTGGGAATGGAAGGACCAATACCAGGGCAAGATTACCAACCAGATGACTCGTTTAGGTGGTTCTTTCGATTGGGACAAGGTGGCGTTCACCATGGACGACGTGAGAAGTAGACGACTGTTCCAGAAGGACCAAGCTGACAGAGTTTCTTCTAGAACTTGAGTACCGCCGTTAGAGAAGCATTCGTTCAAATGCACGAAAAAGGTCTGCTTTACAGAGCTAACCGACTGGTGAACTGGTGTGTTTACCTTAACACCTCTCTTTCCAACCTCGAGGTAGGTTCTCTCTTCACCGAAGTTTCAATTTTCCGCTAATTTGCAATCCGTATTAGGTCGATCAACTTCACCTTACTGGCCGAACCCTTCTCAATGTCAAGGGCTACGATGCCAAAGAGCGTTTCGAATTCGGTGTCATCACTTCTTTCGCTTACCCCATCGAGAACTCTGATGAACGTATCATCGTCGCTACTACCCGTCCTGAAACTATGCTTGGTGATACCGCCATTGCTGTGCACCCTGATGACCCTCGCTACACTCATCTTCACGGCAAGTTTGCAGTTCATCCTTTCAACGGCAGAAGGATTCCCATCGTCACAGATGCCATTACTGTCGACATGGAGTTCGGTACCGGTGCCGTCAAGATCACCCCTGCTCATGACCCTAATGACTTTGAGTGCGGTATGAGGAACAACCTTGAATTCATCAGCCTGATGAACGACGACGGTACCTACAACGAGAACGCAGGTCCTTACAAGGTCAGTTTATGATGTTGCCGTGACTCACTGGATGTGCTGATAAGGGAAATAGGGAATGAAACGATTCCATGTTCGAAACGCCATCGTCAAGGACCTTAAGGAGAAGGGACTGTACGTCGAGCAAAAGGACAACGAGATGCAAATCCCCATCTGCTCGTGAGTGTTTGTTCTACTTTGCATTTGGGCCGGGATTAATTTGAGTATCAGTCGATCTGGCGACGTCGTCGAACAAATCATCAAGCCTCAATGGTGGATCAGCTGCAAACCTCTTGCCGAGGATGCTCTCAAGGTGAATCGCTTGTATTTTTCGTCGGTTTCTCATCTAAACCAAACTCCATAGCGAACCCGTGCGGGCGAACTCGAGATTAAGCCGAAGACGTCTGCCGGCGACTGGGTACGATGGATGGAGAACATGCAGGATTGGTGTATCTCCCGTCAGCTCTGGTGGGGTCACAGATGTCCTGCTTGGTTGCTCAAATTTGAGGGCGAGTCTCCCGACGTGCGTCTGGATTCTTTCTTCTTCTCGTTAAAAAAAGTCTGATGTCTTAAATATTATAGACTTCTGACGACAAGAACTGGATCGTTGCACGAACTGAGGAAGAGGCTCAGGAAAAGGCGAAGGCCCGTGCTAACGGCAAGAACTTTATCTTGGAGCAAGATGATGACGTGCTTGACACCTGGTTCTCTTCCGGTCTCTGGCCTTTCTCCACTATGGGGTGGCCCAACAAGGTATGCGTATCCAAGCTTAGGAGAGAATGATGACTAACATAAAGAAAGACACCCGACATGGAGCATTTCTACCCCAACTCCATCCTCGAAACTGGTTGGGACATTCTCTTCTTCTGGGTTGCGCGTATGGTCTTCTTCGGTAACACCCTTACCAACGTCATGCCCTTCAAGGAAGTCTACTGCCACCCCATGGTCCGAGATGCCTATGGCCGAAAGATGTCCAAGTCTTTGGGTAACGTCATTGATCCTCTGGACGTGATCACTGGCCAGAAGCTGGAGAAGCTGCACAACGACTTGAGGATGGGCAACCTTCCCGAGAAGGAAATCTTGAAGGCTGAGGAAGGCCAGAAGAAATTGTACCCCAAGGGTATTCCTCAATGTGGTACCGACGCCTTGAGATTTACTTTGTGTAACTACACATCTGGTGGTCGAGATATCAACATGGACATTGGTCGTGTGGAAGGTTACAGGAAGTTCTGCAACAAGCTCTGGAACGCGACCAAGTTCTGTCTCTTCCGAATGGACCTTGTCGATTTGCAGGGTGTCAGGCAGACAAGTGCTTTCGTCCCCAATGCGTCTCACTTGCCCACTGGCAAGGAAGGTCTTGTCGAAAAGTGGCTTTTCCACAAGCTCAACCTCGCCAGCGCCGCTATTTCGGACGCCCTCGAAAACCGGGACTTCTCTGAAGCTTCTACTGTCGCCTACCAATACTTCCTTAACGATCTCTGTGACGTCTATATTGAGGCTACCAAGCCCATCTTCGAGGCCAACTCTGATCCTGCTGCCAAGCTCTCCGCCCAAAACACTCTCTATACATGTTTGGAAGCTGGTCTCAAGTTGTTGCACCCCTTCATGCCTTATGTGACTGAAGACTTGTGGCAGCGTTTGCCTAGGAGGGAAGGTGACTCTTGTGAAACCATCATGTTGGCTCCTTTCCCCGAGAAGATCCCAGAACAAGAGTTCCCCGCAGAAGTTGCTAGCTTTGACCTCGTTGTTGACTGTATCAAGTCTGCTCGTTCGGTCATTGGTCTTTACAATCTCCCCACCAACGGCAAGACTCCCGAAGACAAGATCACTGTGATCATTCAGGCCCGTAACGCCGAGCAACTCGAGTTGTTGAAGTCTGTGGAGACTGTGATTGTTGGTTTGACAAAGGGTTGCGGTAAGGTTGAGTGGATTCAGGAGGACAGCGAGATTCCTCGAGGCTGTGGTACTGAAGTCGTTACTACCGACATCAGTGTACACATTCCTGTCCAGGTACGTCATCTTTCAGTTATAGAAGCAACTGGGTCGGTACCCCGCTGACATATCTTTGTTCCTTTTTCTTACAGGGCAAGGTCGACGCTGCTTCTGAGATTGATAAGCTCGAGAAGAAGTCCATTGTAGTCGAGGGACAAAAGGCCAAGCTGCAAAAGGTCATTCAACAACCCAATTACGAGAAGACTGTCAAGGAAGACGTGAGGCAGCAGAACGACGAGAAGATGGAAAAGATCGAGGTTGAAATCGAAGCGCTTAGGATGGCCATTGAGAGGTTCAAGGGTCTTTTGTAGATAGGTTAGAGATCGGAGGAGTGTGAAATGCACGAGACTGTTCCCAAATACAACTGCTTGATTCTTATACGCGCAATATGCCAGATGTCGAGTAGTCTACGTAGTAATCCTTTATATGGTTTCACCCGAACACATTTTTTGCGTTTTGCGTTTCGTACCCAAGGACTCGCGCGCCTATCCGCGCCTGTCTGTTTTAAGGTTGTTCTTCTTCTCAGGGTCGTGTTCATGGAGCAACGTCACCGGGTTGTAGTTAGCGCGCGTAGTGAGAGGAAACGAAAGGGTGAAGGGTGATTCATCTCACGCTCGACGCTCATCCTTAGATCCTTTGCCCGGCTATGACTATACTTAGTTCTCCGGCGTAGCCTGCACAACACCCTTTGCTGTACAGTTGACTGGATTCTTCGTCAGTTTCTTGACCTTCTTCCTTCGTCCTTCCTTCCTCTGCTCCATCCTCGCCACCCACGCACTCTTGAACGAGCCTGCGACGCCCTCGGCCTCACAGCAACTTTCGGACAATCTGCCTCGTGAGTAGCTGTAGCCGTAACAAACTCGGTCGTCCGTCACTCAGTCGCATTGTCTGGTATCTTGCAGAATCCCCCAGCGGCAGGAGCACTCCTTCCTGCTTGACCTTCACTCTGGCATCCTCGAGGCCCGTGTTTTTTGATCAGCGGCCATTTCCCAGCATAGCTTGAGCTAGTCCGAGCATTCTTTCTCCTGCCATTCCCCATACATCATGGGCAACACTCCCTCCTCACATGCAGCCCCTCCCCCATCGTCGTCTACCAACACCGCCTCTGCCTCGGAACGGGAAAGAGCCTCGTCTTCTGCTCAACCCATCAACCCTTCGACTGCGGGGAGAATACAGCGCCCTTCAGTCAGCTTCCACTCTGGTCTTACTCCTCCCACGTCTCCACCCTCTCCTCCTCCCCCATCCACCCCACCCCTCTTGCCCTATGCAGGCCATCTCTCGCCACAAAACCCCCACTGTCTCTCCCATCCTCAGGCACATGACTACTCCAAATCTGCCGTCACTAAACTAATCCTAGACGGCAAACTCGCCCCCTTCTATCGCGGATTGGAAGATTTTGAGGAGGATTGGACAGAAGAGGACATCGGTCGTATACTGACGGAAACGAGAGAGAAAGACTATGCCGAAGGTGTAGCGAATAGCTATACCGAGCGTGCAAAAGAAGAGAGAGAAGGGGGTTCCAGTATCGGAAACGTGACCAAGAAAATGGGGATTCACAAGAGCAAAGAGTTGAGAAGAGAAGGAGAGAAGGAAGAAAGGGAGAGGAGAGAGCGAAGAGCTTATCTCAACGCTGTAGAGTGTCCTATTTGTTTCCTTGTGAGTACAGCTTTACCCCGTATTTTCTCTGTTTGCTAATTTCTGGCTATAGAGCTACCCTCCCAATATTAACACTTCTCGATGCTGCCAACAGCCTGTCTGCACAGAGTGTTTTGTTCAGATCAAACGCTCTGAGCCCACAATAACGCATCTCGAGTCTGAGCCTGCTTGTTGTCCGTTCTGCGTAGAGGCCGATTTTGGAGTCATCTATGAGCGACCTCCTACCCCCATGTCAAGTCTATCTAGTACTGCTTTAGCCACTTCGCCGGCCGAAGCGGGTACCCCAAGCTTCGGTCAGGCGTTCAGCGTGGGTTCAGATGCCGAACTAGCCGTTGGGCCGGGCATGAACCCCATCCAAAAGGAGACTATCAGAAGGAAGAGCGTTAGCTCTAAGGCTAAGGAAGTTGTGACCATCGATGAGATTAGACCTGATTGGGAACACAAGTTGAACAGTGTCAAAGCTGCAGCGGCTCGGCGAGCGTCAAGGAGGATTATCATGCGTCAAGTCGGAGACAGACTTGTTCCGATTGGGTATACTTCGTCGCGGGCCCCTGGTACTGCTGATTTTAGCATGTCTGTGCCTCAGATCCAGAATAGTGTTCAAAGTGGAGCCGATGAGAGCGGGTCTAACCCCCGTAGATCGTCAAGACGACGTGGATCTAATAGGGAAAGGGATATAGAAGAGGCAAGTCATTCTTTTGCCGATTTCTGAGAAGATGCTGATAATTAGTAGCTGATGATTATGGAGGCCATGCGACTCTCTCTCCTCGATCACGAAGAGCATCAGCGAAGGCAAGCTGATGATCTTCGCAATAACTCTACTACTTCCAATGTTGCTCCGTCCACCCCTCCTTCAGATGCTCCTGCCAACACCAGCACAGTCGTACAGAGCCCTGGCCCACCTCCTGGTCCTAGCACAGCAGCAGCGTTCGCTGCGACAGCCCCATCTACATCATCGCCCACTGAGTCTCCCCGTCGGCTGTCAGGACAGTCCGACAAGCAATCAGGCGCTTCTAAACTACTTTCCAAGTTCAGTAATGTCCGCGCGAGAGCCAACTCATCGGCGTCATCAAAAGGACTCGGAAGTGGCGACTTCAAAAACACATTTGGGAGAACAAGGGACAATTCCGGTGGTACGCAGACTTTAAGTTCGTCACCGGCTTTGGTTGCCACACAAACATCTGCTTCCGCGTCTACTTCCAACTCCGCGGGTAGCTCCGCTGCACCTAGTCCGATTCCCTCAATCAGCCCCTTGGCTACGACCCATACCCAACCCCTGAACAAAACATCTGTTCCTACACATTCCAGTGGTCTAAGCCTGACGACATCGGTGCCTGCGGCGCCGATAACGACACTTGCTAGTCCTGGTGCATCGGGGCAAAATACCGGCGAGGCTGATCTGTTGGGTGGTCCCAGTGCGCCGATAACACAGGCGGATGCACCGGTTGGATTACCTCATTTAAGCGCCGACATGCCCACTCTTATTCCCGATGCCCCAGGTGACCGTGCAGCCACGGCTTTCACGAGCGTGGTGCTTCCCGAAGGTGATCCTGGGACTGCTCTTCCAAACTCTGATACGGCACCGCCTCCATCAACTCTATCAGATTCCTCAGCCCCGACATCTCGGGTGGGAATGCACAGATCACATTCCTGCATTACAGAAGTGACCGAGCCAGAGGCGGAAGGAAATGGCCCAGGATATGCCCGTTTAGACACTGATGAAGAGAGATAGGAAGTGGCCTACGTTTAGGCGATGTGGGTATATTTGAGCCTGTGGGAGATGTTGAGGTGGGACTGTTGAGAGGAAAATTGTTTATGTGTATGGTATGGGAGAGAGGCCCTTGCCATTTGTGTGGTTCATTTTCTTGTGCTTTTCGGGATCTGGTTTGTTTCTCATAGATGTGTCCTTTATATGTCATTTGTCTCTTGTTCTGATATCTTGCATTCCATGATTGCAACTGTAACAGTAATATAGCAAACAATCGAGTATATATCAGTGGTCAGTGGTATGCAGATATACATGGTGTCAACCTCCTTTCAGTGCGGAGATCAGATAAAATATTGATGTAGCAATTTTAACATATACATTCAAGGCCCTTTTTTGCAATAAACGAACGATATTGGACTGCCAATCATCAGTATTTGAAACTACTCCAGCCGTGTTCAGTAAAAGGTCATCATAGATGATCTTGTCCACCTGCTTCGTCTGCCACCCTTCCTCCTTGGCCCTTCTTTCTGCTGCTCTTCTCAATCAAAATGCGGCTCGAAGAAAAAGGCACCGCAGCTCTATGACTGGGTGACGTATGTATGACCCCGTGCAGAGCCGCACGGTACAGCCCTTTTTGTCCAAATCTGCCGCATTTCGCCAATGTTCACGATTTTAGACAGTCGGGGACTGGGTTCGCGGGGATCTAGTCAGGTGTCGACAGGACCTGAAGTCAGTCTAGAATAGAGCCGGCGCGGAGGAGACTGTGTCGGGAGCAATGAGGATTTCAAGAAGAGAAAAAATAATGAAGAGGAAGCGTGAGTTACTGTTACTGCTTTAAACAGTGGTAAATAATAAAATGTCAATACGACGTGAGTCAGTATGGTTTATATCCTTTGCACATAAGAATAGTCAAATCAGAATCAGTCTTTAGTACGAAAGGACCAAGATCTGGTGCATCTCTGGTGTACCTTCTGTTGATATTAAAATTAGCATCGAAGGGTAGCTATATGCATAATGAATAAGAACTGAAAGCATCTAAGTTTGAAGTCAAGTGGAGAATATTGGTCAATGCACGAAAGTGTGAACCAGTAACTTAGAGTTAAAAGTCATTTTCTGATATCAGAAGATTTACTTTTGAATAAGTATAATAAATGATGATTATTATACCGAATAGTCCAGTCTAATCTCCGTGCCAGCAGTCGCGGTAATACGGAATCGGGCAACCCATCGGAGTTTTGAATAGGTGTACAGGGTACGTAGCTAAAAAAGAAGAGAAGATGATGATCTGATTTGCTGAGCTGTTCATGTGTATGACTGTCTCGCTGACTGTCAGTGTCGGAGCACAAAGTGTATTATAATAATCAATTATTAGCGGAAAAAGATAGAGTAACGCTCTATTGTTGTAGAGCGCGGCTTCGTCGTTCACGACGAGAGAGATGGCGGAGATGGCAGACTTGGCTTCCTTATCGTTGCTGTATCTACGGGAACTATTTCGGACACCCCCCCCTTATTTCTTTTGGGACATCCCCCTATTTCTTTTGGGACAATCCCCCCTCCTTCTACTTGGGTAAATCAAATACATTATCCAGCCGTATGACAGATGTATCTGGGGTGCCAACAAGTCTGTTAATATGGTCAAGGTATCTTTTGAGACTTGCGGCAGAGCCGAGACGCCAATGAGGATGAATGTGATCCTTTTCAAGGTGTCTTTTTTCCCGGACGAAGCTGATTAGACGATGCGCGCAGGGCAATCCATGGGATGCTGTGAACGAGCCACTGCACGGGTGTGATTGTTCAAAGTCATCAACACCTTCAGCGTAATCGTCCATATATCTTTTGGCCAAACTTAACTGTTCAGCAAGAAGCTTCATTGCAACGCGGGATATAGAGCCTTTCAACTAAACATTTATATCAGCACGATTACAAAAGGGACAGATGGAAGGAAGGAACATACGCGAACAAAAGTATTGGGAATATATGCAGCACATCTCATTCGCTCGAGCTCAATTCTTTTCAAGATTTTCAACCACTGCTGATCAAATTATGTACTTAGAGGCCCAATGACAAGCAGAAGATCACCGTACTTGGTGTCAATTGATTTCTTAAGGGTTGCGTGCTGACCTTCTAAGCGTGAATTACCGGTTTGTCCGGAGTGAAATTGCTTGTTGATAGAGGCGTGTACAAAGCGCTCCTTGATCTCATCCAAACCCCGGATATACGAAATCGCTCGAGCATATTTCTGACCAGGATAAAGCTCTTCCATCTTTCGATCATCTCCAAAGATGCACGAGTATTGTATCAGTTCTCTGCCCTCTTTGTGAGTTTTCGTTGGCTTCTTCCTTTTGCTCCGCCTAATAACAGCAGCGAAACCTTGTGAGGCTGCGTAAGCCCGGACAGCGCCTCTACACTCGTCTTTAGATTGGTAGTACGCTTGCTCGTCGAGCCCAGGGGTAGAGATCATCTCGTCGTCGTTGAAGGGGTCAATGGGATCCTGAATAATGTCATCCTCACTATCCTCTTCGTCAGCCATATTGGAGACTTCCGATGAATCCGAACCTATGGAGATTACCTTCATCAAAATCAAACGCCATTGATTGATGTCCCGAGTATATTTCGGCCTCTGGGACGCGGATAATAGGAGAAGGTGGGCAGATACCGAGTTAGGGAGAAAGAGGATCCGAAGAGCGCAAATCAGTCGAAGCCATGATGTTTTCGAATACGTTATAAGCTTCCTCGGGGGATGGAAAGTATTTAAACGACAGCAAAAAGGAGTCGTGTCATTAGAGAAAACGCGTTTGTTGCTCGTTGTGACATGTTGCAGTCTGGCACACCACGCGACAATCTCATGATTCTCAGAATCTCATCTGAACTAATTACGTAAATAATAGGCACAAGGGTCTCAAGGATGCCCTACAGGGTCCATAGTGTGTTATCTCTCGGCCGCTCTGTCAAAATTACCCAAAGTAGAAGGAGGGGGGTAAATAGGGGGGGTGTCCGAAATAGTTCCCATACTCCTGTATCTAAAATAAATAATTAATGAAAAGCCTATAATCGGCTAACTCCGGTTATAGTTACCGGGATGGCATCAAATGGCTTGTACTGGGTAACGATTGACGTCATGTGGCCGTCCCTTCGCACCATCATCGCATGTCGTGGCTCACCTTTGCTTTGGATGTTTGCAACTATTCTTTCTTTTCCAGCCACAATCAGAACACCATACCATGGAAGGAGTGAGCTCATCTATGACCATGGCATGTCCGAAAGCTGACATCAAGTAGCAAATTGACAACGCGAAGAAGTTTCTCAACAGCGAGCAGGGCCAAGGGTTGAAGCAGCAGCTCTTCGGTACGTACGCGCTACTTGGCATGGCTTTCCTACCCCATATACTCACCCGTGGACACAGGTGGTGGAGATTCAAACACTGAACAAGACAATGCGCCCACTAAGGATATCCAGGGTAACCAAGGAGCTCCCGGTCAATTTGGCCAACAAGGCCAGTACGGCGCAGTCACCGGTAGTGGCTTTGGTGGAAGCTTGGCCAAGGATGCTCAAGGCCAGTCACTTCAGGGAGGTAAACAGGGGCAGAAAGACAGCCCGTATGAGGGAATGGATAATGATGATAGTGCGTACAAGCGCGCTTGATTAGATATCTTGCGCAAATGACTTTTGGTTGTATATAGATGCAGTCATTGATAAATGTTGTAGCTACTGCCAGTGGTGGTTACGGCAGAAATGCCCAAGGTGGCGCTTTTTCAAGGCAGAACCAGATGGGTACAGATCATCTTAACCATTTGAATCCTGGGGGAGTGTACGACGGGGATGAGGGTCGCGAGGGGTACAAGACCGGCTACAGTACCCCAGGATACAGGAAAGAGGACGAGACCGAGGAGCAGCTTCGACAGTCGTGAGTTGTTTCATTATCAAATAAGGTATTGGGACCATATTTGCTCACAGTGGGGTAGCAATCGTAATGTGTACGGCCAACAATCGGATGAGCGGGGAAGCAAAGACAATGATTACCACGAGATTTAATGAAGCGTTGTAATGATGACAGATTTTCCGTTAAATTGTAGTGTCACATAACCAGTATAGTCTGTTCGAGACATGTAATCAAAATCATAATAGCTTGATGGATGAGAGGACCCGGCAAGTTAGTTTGACTGCTTGTAGGAGGGCTGCATTGCGCACGCAATAGTAGTCCGTCCCCCATTGATGGGTGTCCACGACGGACGACAGCTGCAGAAAAGCCGTCCGAGGTGTTCTGATGAGAAGAGTAATAGGCGGAAGTCGCCGCCCAAAGGCCATCGCAGCCACCCACCACCCAGCTGACCGTCGTCAACAATGTCCAACGCCGCATGAACTAATAAATATAAGCAAGGCAATTTTCGCCAGCAAACTTCTCTGACTAACAACCATCAAAATCTCTACAGTCGGAAGATTCCTTCTATCGCCCATTAGACTCTCCGCAATCTAATCCTCGCCATGGTGCTCAGTAATCGCCAAACAGTATAAAGCTGTCGAAACTGGTCAATATGTCGCTTCCCGCTCCAGGAAGCCCTGGCTTCAGCTCCCTCCTACTTCGCCACGTTCTCAATCATTCGGCCCTTAAGGGCTGGGCTGTCAACGCCTCACTTTTCTCCACAATCCTTTTGATCCTCATAGTGAAGAATGGGGGACTAATAATTGACATCGATAACAGTAAGAGTGATAAGATTGTGGAAGTGATACGAGCAGTATGTCGCCCCGCAGCGGATAGGATAGGCTGATCAAAGCTCACACCGCCTCTTCACACAGATGATGGAGTCTATTTTCGGTTTGTCCGTTGGCCATCTGTCTCTCAGCAGCTCTACGTACACCGAAGAGTTACCATGGAAACTATTTCGATCGAGCCCCGCCTGCATTTCTCAGTTTTCAGCCCATGCTTCAGAGTCTATCAAGAGCTTGAAGCATGATCTCGATTCGAACACGCGAAACAAAAGGGATATTCACCATCATTTGGACAAGGGCCATCTCATAGTCCCGCAAGTCTTAGTGTTGACAGGTCTAGAAAGCGCTGCGAGCACAGTTCAGATGAAGCTATGCGAATACTTTACTAAAAAAAGGATAGAAGTTCGTGCCGGTCAGGTGAACGGTACACTTGGGGATGAGATGTTGAAGTTGTGTGATTTCAATCCCATGGTAATCTGGATCAGACGGAATGGTGCAGATGTGCCATGGTGGGTGGTATGTCATTTCCTTCATCTTCATGATAGTGATTGAATGCTCATTGGATCGCCTAGATTGATCACTTTATGTGCGCGACAAGCATCCAATCTTCAGAGATAAGCTTGCCACCGAATGATATTGATCTGGGTGCTGTCATACCTCAGTCTGTAGGTGAAGATAGTCTATTTTAGAATTGTTATTGACAAACTGTTTCTCAGTATCTGGCGACATTATCTCTACTCCTTCCGTACACCCATATACATCCGCCTCTTGCAGTTCACATATCGAATCTCTTTTCAGCCCTAACATGTCACCCCAGCCTCCATTCTGCCATCACCCAACGAGCAGTCAGAGCTTTCCCAGAATATGTTAGAGCTCATCGCCTCTTAGTTGGAGACTTTGCTCTTCCCAATGGATTCGAGATACGGCTACAAGAAGAACAAGATGGCCGAGCGCGGGCAGCCAAGGACCGACAGGGAACGGGAGGTGGTGTAGTTGGAGTACATACATGGAATGTACTGGCGGGGGAGGAGCCTGATATAAATGATTTGCGCGGGGATTGTGGTCGAGGAGAGGAAGAGCTGGAGGACTGGTACGCAACGCCATTGAATGTTCAGGGCGTGTGGAAAGTTTGCATGATCCACAGGATCCGAAAGAGGCAGGTTCGGGATGAAGTCATGTGGTTGATGAAAGGGTCAGCTTCTGGAGGTATGAAAAAAGGCATGGGTAGAGGGGTGGGCAAGATTCTAGATGAGATACTGACGGCAGTCTAGAGTAAAGTATAATTGTTGTTGTAAATCTCTTGTAGACGACCTGGATATTATAGCGTATATGCATTATACTAATCACACTAAAAGCCCTTTGTGTATGACATTATCGCTGTCACTAGCATCGGGCCACTGGACCAAAAAACGATCTGCAAGCGGTCTGATCATCTTCCCACTTAAAGACAGGCTTTTAACTCTAGCGAATGATTCCACGTAGATAATACGAGTATATTCTAAACCTAGTATCTATCAAGTGGGCGAATCTTCAGTTATAGGTCTTGTAAGATCGTTAAAACGGACGGAACACGCACCCGACGAATATATGATACTAGAACCAAAACAACACATGTACCTGGGCCATTGACGATCAAAAGATCAACGAATGGCCGTCGTGGGTTTTTCAGTAGAGGGATTAGAAAGAGCCTTAGGGCTGCAATGTAGAGTGTTTTCAAAACTGAAACCATTGTTGACAATAGTGGTTGGCCTACACGACGAGCCCGTGGGAGGCTTAACAGATAGTACATCTTTTAATAGTCAATCAGTTATAGTCTAGGCTCAGGCTCTGAGCGTTGGTGTTCGAAAGCGCTTACCTTGGATGATATCAAACCTCCCTTGCTCGATTCAATGTCTGAGACGGCTCTCAAAGACAGATCATCACCATGGCAGTAGATGTACGTTCGAGGCTGGTATCGTTCATAATCCAGTGTCGACAACAAAGCCTTCATCTCACTAGTATGGCCGCCTATAAACAATTACTCATTAGTCATCTAATTTCAAAGTCTATCTGAATGCTCACCAGACCCCAGGAAAACGCCCAAGGAACATTTGGCATCTTTGGGTCGATACGACGCTCTCGAGGTTTTTGAAGGTTGGAGAAAGATAAGACGAAGCAAGATGGCCAACACTAAATAAGTGAAGGCAAGTATCGACCAGCCAATATACCGGCCAAGGGACATGGCCAGTAGTATGGTGTTGTTTCTTAAGTGCTCTGCTTATTGCCGTCTCTTTTTGACTAAGCTATATTTACAGAAAGTTACTATAATTATATCACGCATGACAACTAAAATACGATATATTGACCGATGCTGTTCCGTTGGCAGTGCAGTATCTCATGACGTCATCAGTTATACATCCGCTGTGACTTCGTTCGGTCTGCTGCATGGTCTGCGGTTGCAGCTCGCTTGGACCGGTTTGTGGCAATATTCAAGCTTTACATTTATTGGATTCTTGTCTCTTTCTGTTCATCCTACCCCACTTGACGACGCGCGACCAGGGAACGCATTCGAACTATCGGCATATCAGTCGGATCGAGCTATGGCAGTCGTTCTGCGCTCAAATACAGACCTCGTCTATCTCCCAGATCATGGCTTCGTGGGCGAAGAAGGCGGTAAGTATTATAGATATTATGATGTAGCCGCTGCTACTGGTGGTGAGCGTGCGCTGACATTTTGGCGTGTAGCTTTCAGGATTCTTCCACAAATTACCCGTCAGATTCACCGTCTAAATGTGTCCCACAACCCCCTCGGCTCTTCAGGGGCTCTGATCCTCTTCAAAGGTCTTTCTGCTTTGAGATCCAAACATTCAGCCCCTGAGATAGGAATGGGAATATGGGGTCTTCATGAAGTCAACTTGGCAGCTACAGGCGTCGATGATGAGGCTTTGGATGGTATTTTATCGTACGCCAAAAAGGATGGTTTGTTACGTCAAGTGTACCTCCAAGGCAATATTGTGCGCTTGCTGGAAAATGTCGAATCCATCGCTCTATCCCTCAACATGTCTCATGTCGAGATGATCAGCTTAACAAATAATTCGTTAATAGATTCAGATGGACTGCAAAGGTTCCTGCACAACCTTAACTCTCCACATCTTCGGGAACTGCATCTCGCAGCTTGCGGTTTGACTCCCGAAGCGGCCCCTGCTATCGCTGAGTTCATAAGATCACCTCGGTCTAGAAGCCTTGACTGCTTACTTTTGAATGGTAACCAGCTAGGCGGAACAGGTGTCACCCAAATCGTGGATGCAATCGAAGAGGACAACCGATCGTTATTGATGGTTGGGCTACTGGCCAATCATCACTCCGAGGCTCGAGTCGACGATGGAAATGCCCGTGAGCTTCCCGGACTGGTGACAGCGAACCAGAAAGAAGGAGAGCAACTGGAATATCAAGTGCACCGAAGACTTCCGGCTCTGTTAGATCGCAACCGGATTTTGACCAGACGCGTCAGAACCGCTGCATCTCGAACGATAAGCGCTGCACGGATTATCCTCAATGCCCTTCCTCCATCCAATGAAGTGACGGCGCAGCGGGTGATCTCCGACGTCTCTTCCGGAACCTCTTCATACAATCCCTTCAGACTTCTCGATCTTCCTGGAGAAGTCATACATCTCATAGTTCGGCATACGTCAGGGGACCCTAGGGCCTTGAGCGAAGGGCAATTCACACGAATAAGACACGAGGCTGTCAATAGATCAGCTCTGAAGGCGTGGTCTCGCAAAAGAATAGAACTTCTAAAAGGAAAGAATATTATGGAGGAGAAAGACGCCATTGTAGAGCTTAAAGAACTATGGCTCAGGGTGGGCAAGTGGGATAAATGGGAGAGGGAATAGCTTAGCAAAATAAGAGAAAAGCATCCTGATATTGGAAAATGTCCATTTTAACCGCAGTGGTTGTAAGAGGCACTTGTGGACGTTTTACCATTTCGGCTTCCATCGTGTTGTATTATATGCTGTAGCTGCATTGTTCGTAGTGGAAGAATGTAGCAAATGACAGAGCACACGGCATGAATGTGATGCATAGTAGTACAAGTAACTATGCCGTCTGTAGTAAAGGAAATTCAATTTTGTCAACATTTCATTTACCGATGACGCGCGCGTGATTGATTCCCCCGTCGATTTCTTGCTTTGCTCTGTCTTCTTTCCGATTGTTCTTTTTTGTCAACAAATCCTCTTCACCCCATTCATAGGCCTCATCCTCCCGCCACAGTATCGGGAGCCCATAGGGCGATTTCATAAGCAGCTATGCTTGGGACCACCGTCGGATTCCATGTGCATCTTCGTCAGCAGCTGTTCGCTTCGGCTGTCAGAGTACGGCCGATGGCAGGTTCGCGATGCTTGGACGTCTTGCCAACGCAACCGCGACTTCTGCTCCAACAACGACCTCGCCTTTGTCGTACACTGACCAATCGTTCATCTCAACCGTCCATACAACAATCCCGATCTGACAAGTCTGCGCAACCCGAATTAGCAGAGATCGACACCACCACTCCTGAGCGGCCTGCGAAACGCCAGTCTTTAATATCCCGCTTGACATCCAAAGTATCCCTTCAATCCACCAAGGGAGCAAGCTCGGAGAATGGGGAAAGTGAAACAGGGGCGAGCAGTGTAAGGAAGCTTATTTCTTTAGCAAAACCTGAGTCCAGACATCTTTCCGTGGCTGTCGGCTTGGTAAGTCCAACCACCGTTTGCAAAATCGGTAATGTCGCTCAAAGTTACATTCAGTTGCTTGTATCAAGCTCTGTTTCCATGCTTGTGCCATTAACAATTGGGAAACTTATAGATTTTTTCTCAACCAACTCAGTGAGTGCAGTGCAAACAAACGAGCAAATAGAACAATGCTAATGTTGTAATAGTCAACTTTTCTTGGCCTTTCGTTCCCTGTTGCGGCTGGACTGCTTGCTGTAACTTTCTGCGTTGGCGCGGCTGCTAATGCTGGTACGTATCGCGGCCAAGTCCTCCCGCATATTACTGAATTGCAAGCTATAGGCCGTGCTATAATTATGCGTACCAGCGGCCAAAGGATCATCGCTCGGGTTAGGTAAGCGCTTCGTTAAAGGACTTCATAACTCACTGTGCTATCATAGGAATCAAGCTTACCACTCCACTTTGCGTCAAGAACCTGAATTCGCTGACCGATCTGCTGGTGATATCGTCTCCCGTCTGAGTGTTGACACCAATATCCTGGGAGACAGTGTTACGAGTAACTTGTCGGATGGTTTGAGGTATGTGCACTGACTACCCTTTCATTCCAGTCTGCTTATATGGTCTATACCAGAGCTTTGATTTCAGCTACTGTTGGGGTGGCTGCCATGTTCTGGATTTCCGCAAAATTGACCCTTGTGATGCTCTGTGTCGTCCCCCCGGTGTCGTTGGGTGCAGTTTTCTACGGTCGCTACCTCCGAAAACTTTCCAACTTAACTCAAGAGGCTGTTGGAGACATGTCCAAAGTAGCTGAAGAAAAACTCAATGCTTTCAAGACTGTTGCTGCCTACAACTCTCAGTCTCTAGAAGCTAATCTATTCAGCCAGAAGGTGGACCGAGTTTTCCAGCTCGCAAAGAAGGAGGCCTACATGACAGGTATCTTTTGGGGTGCAAGTGGGTTGACTGGAAACTTGGCTATGCTGTGTTTGCTAGGCTATGGTAAGCGTTTTCATTTGCAAATGTGATCCCAAAGACTGAAGATGCGAAAGGTGGCCATTTGGTCGCCACCCAGGAAATCACTGTCGGCGATCTTACTTCACTTTTGATGTATAGCGCGTAAGTGAGGTTCAACTCTGGCGAAATGCTCGTGCTGATATTATGATTGGATAGCTATGTCGGCGGCTCCGTCTCTGGGATGACAGGTTTTTTCACTGGTCTCATGAGAGGTAAGCCAATGTTTCACGTGAGTTAGGTATGCTGAACTTCGAACCATTAGGTGTTGGTGCTGGTGGTCGTGTGTTCTGGCTCCTCGATCGCCAATCTCATATTCCCCTTGAGGCTGGGGTCAAGTTGTCTGCTGCCCGCAATGGACCTATTGTCTTTGAGAACGTGAGATTCCGATATCCATCAAGGAAGGAGGTCGAGGTTCTGAAGGGTATCAACATGACCATCGAGCCTGGTATGAGCGTTGCGTTGGTGTGAGTATCATCATAACGAATGTGTGAGGTCGGCCCAGTCTGATACGCACGCAGTGGTTCAAGTGGAAGCGGAAAGAGTTCTATCCAAGCGTTGCTTAGTCGTTTCTACGATCCTGAAGAAGGCAAAATTACGTTCGACGGCACAGGTGAGATATTCTGTTCGAAAACGTACTAGCTGTGCTCTAACCATTCATTTCTCCAGACATCCGTGAATTTACCCCCGAATCATGGCGGTCTCGGATTGGTGTCGTCTTCCAAGACCCTATTCTCTTTGCAGGGACGGTACATGACAACATTGCATATGGGTCACCCGATATCACGCGTGAGGACGTGGAAGAAGCAGCGAGGGCGGCAAACTGCGATTTCATCTGGGACTTGCCCGACGGCTTTGACACTATGAGTAGGTTAAAGCCTTACTTTCAATGAACAGCACAAATACTCATCCAAGCATTAGTCGGCAAGGCGAGTTTGAGTGGCGGACAGCGACAAAGAATCAGTATCGCTCGTGCACTTGTTAGAAATCCCTCGATCTTGCTTCTGGATGAAGGTGAGTCATGTCACTTCCGGCTATTGCATATGCTCATCAATCATCGTCTAGCCACCTCTGCACTCGATTCAACTTCAGAAAACGCCGTCAACGCCGCTATTGATGATATCATTCATAAACGCAACATCACTGTTGTCCTCGCTGCCCATAGACTGTCAAGTATTGCTATGGCCGAGAGGGTCGTGGTTTTAGAGAACGGTGTAGTGTCTGAGGCTGGCCGGTACGATGTTCTGGTAAGTTCGCTTGGATCACGGAAAAAGCAGGCAGTACTTATTCAGTACATCATGCAGTCAAGGAGAGAGGGTAGCAGATTCAGGACCCTTATGGCCGCCCAGCTCTTGGTGGAGAAGAATTCTGGAGTCGAAGATGGTGCGCCTGAAGAAGAGGGAGAGGGAAATAAAAGGGAGCTGGAAGAGGCGAGGATTATTGAGAAGTAACAGTAAGATGGTCGGTGCTTGAATTGGGATCTAGCAAGTTTTCCGGATTAGTAAACTATCATAGAGCATCATGCATACCAAGCAAAATCAGCATACTATACTTGCCCAAAAACGCAAGCAATGCACCAACTGCGAGTAACAGACCCTTATATATGCAGAATGTTCAACGCTCAGCTCTAACATGACCGCTAACCGTTACGGAGGATCTTCATATTAGTTGAGTTCATCAGCAGATATATGACTAACGGAGGGGCTTCGTTGAAAGGAGGTCACCTTAAAAGTGGAGGAAAAAGCAAAGTTACGTACGTAGTACGCTTTTCGAAGACCGTCGTTTGCCGAAAAAGGTTGGTATATCTGAGTTTCCCACGGCGTCCAGGGGACTGGGTTCTCTAATCCGGTGGATCGGGCCGAACGAAGACAGCTCTCGCATCAGATAAAAGCAACATTGCTGAAAAGGTCTGCACCTGCACTCGTATACTTTAACTTATTCGACCCATTAACTATCTATACATCCAATTATAGGATTCATGATGCCTTCCCAAAGAGTAATTCTCGTTACCGGCGCCTCAGGGGGCATTGGTCGTGCTTCGTCCATCGCTCTCTCCAACACTTTCCCTTCAACTGCCCAACCTGAACAGCTTGTTCTTGTTCTAGTCGGCCGAAGGCAAGCAGAACTTGAGGAGACGGGAAGGCAATGCAGGGATGGAACATTGATAGAAGTGGCCACCGGAGATGCTAGCAATGAGGAAGATGTAAAGAGGATTTTTGAAACGGTGAAATCCAAATATGGTCGACTTGACGTCTTATTCAACGTAAGTGTGGTAAATCACTTTGGTAGAGAATTGCAGCTGATTTGGATGATGAAGAATGCCGGTATCAACGACAAATCCCCAGGAGAGTTTGAAGACCAGGATATGGACGTGTTCCGAAAAGTATTGGACATCAATATCATGTCTGCTGTCCTCGTCAGTGCCATGTTTTTTTGTCGAACTCTCAGAAGCTAAGGCTGATGTCATGTGTGTAGTTCACGAAATACGCTTTCCATCTCATGAAGGCCCAAGAACCTCAAGGTGGTAGGATTATCAACAATGGTAGCATTTCTGCGACAAGTCCCCGTCCCAGTGAGTTGGCAACATCTCAACAATATACCCTCCTGCAAGCCCCCTCACTGACGGTCTGAACTGTGCGACAGACAACACCGCTTATACTCTTTCTAAACACGCCATCCATGGTCTTACGCGCTCAACATCCCTTGATGGGCGAAAATACCATATCACATGCACTGAGTTGGACATCGGTAACGCTGCCACCGATTTAGGATCACACGTGACGGCTGGATCACTTCAGGCAGACGGCACGAAGAAAGTTGAGCCCGTGATGCACGTGGATAATGTGGCTAAAACGGTAGCATTCATTGCGAGTCTTCCTGCAGAGGCAGACATATTAAGCTTGGAGATTATGTGAGTCGCATTGTTGCAAAGAAGTAGTTGCGACTAATCGATATTTTTAGTGCGTCTGGTATGCCTTATGTTGGACGAGGTTAAGTGGTGGGTTGTGATCAGTGATGGGAGTCTATATGTCTGCTCGCGCTTCTGTATATATGATAGTTTTTTTCATGCCAAGTGTAACATCGTTTGTCGCCGCAGGGCGTTGGTTCTTCCAAAAATACATGAACTTCGTTGCACAACAGGTCATCGAGTAGTGAATTTTTAGGGATAAGAAAGGCTCCGCCGAAAAGTGCCACAATTACGAGCCCTGTAACTCCGCCTCCACCGGTTGTCACCACCATTCAAGGGCCCCCAACTCGTCCGTCACCCCTATCCGGACGTGCAATACTTTCCATTCTTCTTTCTTCTTCTTCATGTTCAGATCTATCCTCACCACCTCTCGTCCCCTCGTTAGACAACCTCTTCGTCAATTTACTACCACAGCTATCAAAATGGGCGTTACTGTTGAGGTTGGTATCTTCGCTCCCTCTTTGGCGACCGATTGGTCCAGAGTGCATCGGAGCGTCAGTGCTGATAGTGGCTCATTTTCTTGCCTTCAACAGAACATTTCCGCCGGTGACGGCAAGACCTTCCCCCAGCCTGGAGACAGTGTCACTATCCACTGTGGGTCGTCTTTAACTCCGCTCTCTGTGCATCTCCAGATGAGAACTTGCAACACTGACATGATGGCGATCTTTGCCATGTGAATAGACGTTGGCACTCTTCTTGACGGTTCCAAGTTTGACTCTTCTCGAGACCGTGGAACCCCCTTCGTCTGCCGAATTGGTCAGGGGTAAGTATTTCCGAAGGCGCGTATATTTCAGTAGCTGATGCTGTTTCGTAGCCAAGTGATCAGGGGTTGGGACGAGGGTGTTCCTCAGCTCTCCATCGGCCAGAAGGCTAACCTCATCTGCACCCCTGACTACGGTATGCAAAAGTTTTTTTCGTTGCAACAGAATTAAACCTGACATCTACCAATTAGCCTACGGTGCTCGAGGTTTCCCCCCTGTTATCCCCCCTAACTCTACCCTGAAGTTCGAGGGTAGGTCTGCTCTTCGTTGACACTACTTATCTGGCACTGATTATTATTACAGTTGAGCTCCTCAAGATCAACTAAACTTATTGTGCAAATTAGTAGATGGTCTTAAAGTTAGGAAATCTAAATGATAGTGAAAGAAGAATTAAGTAGACGATGAGATCGACGGTATGGCGAACGCTTTTAAATGTTTCAAGGTTGCATTGCTGCTGAGCCAGTATAATATACTAACAAGCTTTTCACCATCATTTGTTCAGTCGGCTTTAAAATTTATTCACTCCACGGTGATACTACTAATAGATATGTCTTCGAACGGTCTGTCGTTTTTGTCCGTTTTCGCGTCTTCTATGGCGTCTACACTGTCCAAACCTCCGACTGCTCGGCCAAACACGCTAAAGCACTATGTTAGGGTATTCTAACAAGAGCGCCAATCTTCAGACTCACGTGTGTTTGCCATCTAACCACTGACAAGGTACTGTAGTAATGAAAAACTGCGATCCATTCGTCCCCGGTCCTGCAGTACTGCGTCAGCTTCATACGGGAAAAGCAGCAACGGTCGACGCACCTGCATTAGCCATTGAAAGGGTGTACGGTCGATCGTGCCTAAGCCTGGGAGAGATTTCGTCCTCAAATGTACCACCCCAAATACTTTCGCCACCGGTACCGTCCTGCAGATCACATTAGCCCAGAGCCCTTGCCCGATTGAAGAGGAACCGCTTACTCCAAAAGGATCGCCACCTTGAATCATCTAGACATCATTTAACCAACTGAATCTTTCAAGCTACAATATACTCACGAATTTCTTGATAATACGATGAAAGATTGTTCCGTTGTAATAGCCTAGGTGTTCGTTTAGTATACCAATTTAGAAGCAATATTAGAAGCAATATTGGATGAAGCGCACCGTTTCGGGCGTGAGTGATGAAGTTCTCTACAGTCTTGGGTGCTTCGTCAGGGAAGAGTTGCACAGAGATATCACCCTTGGTAGTATGGATCGTGCAACGTTTGGCCGAAGGACGTTTCTTCTCTTCCGCGGGAACTGCCACAGTTTGTTCCTCTCTTGTAGGTCTCTCGTTGAACACGTCACGCTCGCCTTTACTCTCCCTGCATCATCCCCATGTCAACACATGCAAGGGGAATACCTATAATGGAAGATACGCACTCTTTGTCACTGCGAGCGAACAGATAGAATCTTTGCTTTTGGTATGCCGTAGCAAACAGGTGAGGGTCTCGAGATGCTTTGTCCTGTAATAAAGGGTTCGCTGAAGCCGCCATTTGGACAGTGGTCACACCCTTCTTAGCTGGGGCACCTTGATACAGGGCGATGTTAAGGAAACGAAGTGTTTCGTCTTTTCCCAGCACACGAGCAACTTTATTGGTAACGGTGTTGACCACTAATCGACGTCAGCTTGGGAGATACTTTGGGTCATGCTTGGTCAATTACCCTTGATACCCAGCATTGTTGGATAGAGCACAAAGTTACCACTCTCGTCCCATACCGCATTCGCTGTCCTCAACAGCCCTCCCGGTCCGCTTTCACTTCTGTCCAGTTCTCTCTCAGCCGCCAATCTCCTGCCAAAGTCCATGTCGTCCAACTTGAAAACAGCCGTATCTGCCTGTTGCATCTCCATAACAGCCGTGAGGGATTCATCGTACGTCCTTGTAAGCTTCCCCGTAAGGAAGTTGAAGATATGAACAGCCCTGGAGGGAAGAGCAAGGGTCACAAAGTGCGAGGAATTGGGAGAGAACGTGACACAGGTGGGGATGGTCTTTGACTGTAACTGTTGTTAATTGAGCGTCGGTCAGGTTGGACACACCTTTTTGAAATGGAAAAGATCAGTGGAAGACTTATACTGCCACAAACCAGGGACTGAAGGAAGGCCCCAAGGCTCGCTGGGTTGCCAGTATTCCATAAAGCCGTCTTCGTCGGCAGAGACAACGCAATCATATTTGGCCGTGTACTGGTATAACTGTCAGATTAAATATAAGAGATAGAAGGAATACTCACGACCATGAGATGCACAGGAGCCCGGTGAAGTTTGGTAAGCTCATATAAGGGTTTGCCGTCCCCTCTTCCATCGTATATCCTGATAGTCGGGCTAGCGACATCGGAAACCGCCAACAATGGCTGCCCAGCCCCTGGCTCGTGGACCCAGCAACATGCCTTGGGGGTATATGGGAACTTGAGGATATTTATCATGTCTAGCAGTTGCAAATATGTTTAGAATAGTCACTGCAAAAGGGTTACAAAGAAACATACCAAAGTTGACAACGTCGAACACCCGGCCTTCACCACCTTCCGAAACGGTGGCAAACAGCTTACCATCGTCACTGGCACTCACGCCCACAATGGCCTTAAGGGATGCGCGGTAGTGTTTAACAAACTCAATACCCTGCTCTTGCTTCTTCCAGAGCTTGAGATGGCCGTCAATGGATGTCGTAATGACAAAGTTTGTCCTAGTTTCGTCAGATGCTAATGATGCATGTGAAGCGATAATTCCTCACCTGGTCATTGTAATAGAGTTTAGGGGTTCCCGGTGCATAAAAGACTTGTAGTAGCGGTCGGTATCAGGGAGAGACGCCAAGTAGAGTTTTTCATGCGGAAGAACTGAATATCATTAGTTCGATTGTCTGTGGCCTGTGAAGTAGCAAGACAAGCTCACCAGTGCGCTTTTTCTTTCTCCCCTTTGATATCACTATGTCTCCTCCAGGCATGGGACCGATCTCATCATCGGATGAATCCTCCATATCGGCTGGAGGCATTTCTGGCACTTCTAATCCGTTGTTGTTGACATTCTCCGGAGCAGGAGAGGTGTTTTCACCGTCACGGGGTCTCTTGCCAAGATTTGACGATGAACCAGCTCCTTCAGACATGGTTAATGGCTTCAAAGCGATGTAAGGGAACGAGATAAACAAATTAGTTGTCGCCGAAAAGGGATTGCGGATAGAATAATGAGGATGACAGCAGAACCCACAACATGCATGATGAGTGATTTCCAAACTCCGCGCTATTTACGGAACGCACATGGATCAGGACACCAGTGGATTTGTAACTTCAACACAACAAAACAGCCTCTTCAATTGTTCCTCACGCAACTGCTTTTTTCTACAAGGCATAAGTCATAGATGTCTCAGGCTTTATCTCTTTTGCACATCCGTAGAATACACGCCAGCCTCATATAACAGAAGCCTATGCAGAATGAGCAGACATATTGAATATTATTACTACGTACTGAGCGATCAGTTTACTGCCTCATGGCAAACCGTCTGTAAACATCTCGTACTAGTGGTGGATATTATTGATGATGATCAAACTTCATAATAACCCAAAGAAGCTTCATTCTACGACGACATTACAATTCAACCGTCTACAAACATCCCCAGACATTGTTAATAAAGGCGTCTATTCTTGAGGTCATCCAAACTTACCTCTACAAGCTGGATCAACCCTTTTTCACTCCAACCCAGCATCCCCTGCTCTTCTCTGGTACGGGGCATCATACGGAGGCCTTTCTCTTCGATAACTTCACACATCTTCCCCGAGGTCACATTGCGGACCTCTGCGCGACTAGAATCATCAAACAGTAGAAGATGAGGAGAACGGAAGATCGCGTAGACGGGGAACAGATCCCAGATTAAAAAAGCTCCTGATCGGCATATTTCTCCAACTAAGTTGTCTGCGAGTCAGCACACTACTTACGAATACTTTTCATTAGCCCTCACATTTGGTCACAAAGCATGCTCCCCAATCGTATACCAAAATAAATTCGTCGCCTCCTGTTTGCCACATACCCAAAGGCCTCCCTTCGGCCCTTGTCCTTCCCTGACCGTTCAAAAGTTTAGCAACCACGGCGTCTTCAGCTAAAAAGGCAGTACTACCGGCAGTGGGTACACAATTGTACACCGGATTGCCAGGTTCTGCTATAACGATCGTCTTTTCTGTGGTAATCGCCACAGTCTGCCGGAAGAAAGTGATTGAAGAGGCATGTCCAGGAAGGTGGAGCGAGGCGAAGCTGCGGAAAACAGGGTCAGAAAGGAGAGAAGAAGCGGATGGATAGCTGTTATCGAACAGTGGTTCGAGAAAATTGAGAGTGCAGCCATGCGTGTTTCGACCATAGACGACATATGTTACTTTCCATTCCCCAATAATCAGTCCTACCCAAGGCTAACAAGTGATGGACAGCTCACTCAGTGTCCGGCCCTTAGTTTTGCCCGTATATACCCAAGCAACCGAATGCCCAGATTGATTAAGCAACTGCCCTTGGGCTCTCCCCATGCTCATCCATGTTGAAGGATCGGAGGTAGGCATCATCCTCTTGAGGTTGAATGCTAGAAGGGTACCCGAACTTAAAACAAGCAGCCACGAAAATTCTGGGACCAGAGCTATGGAGGATATCTGCCCATTTTGCAATTGCACCAACTCGCGGAATGCTATTCATCAGTGTATCAGCGACTTGCCATAGTGAATTAGCGAATCGCCATATTGCATACAATGCGTATCTCTCAACCACCCCAACCATACCGATGTCTCTGTGGCGAAGGCCACGGTATCTCGGCCGTGAACGATGAATGTTTCGCTACAAATCACCGGGCTACGCATTTTTGAAGGCATAGATATGGTATGCGTGACGAAGATCTAAATGTCGACCGTTAGCTATGTATTGGGTTTGGCATACATGCGACACACCCGATTGCTTTCTAAGTCATATTTTCGCAACATCTGGGTATTCTGGATTTTATCGATCCATTCTGAACTGTTTGCCATTAATTAAGAACAACCATGTCAAGTAACACATGCTCACCGGTGAGCTTGATCTCTAGAAAATGCATGTGTTAGCTATGATTAGGAGTCCATAGGGCGTCGATATACTCACGTAGTGCATAAGGTGTAGGCTTTCCCTTCCGGTCCCCCAATAGAGACGGTGAAAGGATACATCAATGCCTCAGCTGGCAGCATGGTATCCATTCTACCAACCCGCATCAGCATTTCCTTCAGTTTCGCTGTGATCCTCTACCTCACTCACGCCACTGTATTGTTTTTCTTATGATTACCATGAGCGCTATGATCATAGCGTTTCTCAGGTGCTCCGTCGGTGGATATTATATTCAGAAAGTCCAGGTGAATAGGCTGGAGGAGATCGTAATAAATCAGTGCCGTCGCCTACATGTTGACATCATATAATTGGCTCACGCGCGATATCACAACATACTTCCCACCCTCTTCCTCCCTTGTCAGAAGCAAATAGTTATCCAAAAGAATGGCATATATATCCTGCCTGCGAAGATGGGCTTACATTAGCTCAAAGCAACTATAGTCAATTCAAAGAGAGCAGTATACCATCCGTGCCAATTGGATTCGCTTCGGATTCGTCGGAACAGATAACTTGAGTGCACAAAAGTCCTTTTGGGGTTGGAGATATCTAAATCCTACGCGAGACTGTTAGTTCTGTCGCAGAGTGAAAAGAATGGACCGGGCACACCGTGATTTCTCCCTTCTTGAACAGCAATCTTTCTGCTATATTCCACAGTTTTATTTTAACAGCGGCGGCCTCAATACCATGTTCTGTATCTTTAACCACCCGTTCGAGCATTTCCTTTAGGACCGGTATATCTTCCTTGTCTGCATGTTCTTTAGGAGTTACTTTCAGCAATTCACCGAGTAAAAGAATAATCCTAGGGAGCCGGGTCACTGGACGAGACAAAAAGGTGAAGATGTCACGACGGTTTGTCAGAGATGCAGTGTTCCGCAATTCAAGAAATTTGTGAAATTCCTGATTTTTCACAGACTCTCGACGCACTCGGGCTTCTGCAAATGGATAATTCTTCATATACTATGAGCTAAGTCAGGAAGGAACAGTACTTTGTCTACATAATGTGACTCACTGCCTCGTATGGATCGACGATCTCCAACATAATCTGCAGATATATGTCCGTCGCTGTAGTCAACTGATTTTTTGTGAGTGAGCACTTTTATATGATTGCGAACTTAGGCTATACTGACAAGAGGCCATTCAATCCTTTGTCTTTCCATCAGGTTTCTTAAAATTGTCTCATGAGCATGGGACAGAATTACAGCTGTACTGAAGACTTCTGCAATGAAAGGTTCTAGCTTAGTGGACTCAATTACAGGCGGTCTGCAATCTCTCAGCTCCTGGATAAATACCTAAGGCAAAGTAAGTCAGGATGGAACTTCCCAAACATCATTACTCACATGATGCATGATACCCATGTCGCGCACATATTCTCGCTCGCCCTTGATGATCTCCCACCACAGTCCTTGCCTTCTTTGCTCCATCTTGTCCAAAGAATCACAGAGAGATTTATCGACAATTTGGTGCCATTCTGGACTTAGCTCTTGATCAGCTGAAGAAGATGACATCTTCTGATCTATGGGGCATCGGGATGAAGTGGACACGTCGAAGGAGGAATGTGATGTAACGGCGCTTGATTGATAGGTAAGAAGGAGAGAATATGAATCCTGAGGGGTAAGATATCGATGTGAAGGGTTTTGTGGAGCTGGAGCCAGGTCTTCATACTGGAGTAAAGTCAACCACGAGCGACGCAGAAAACTCTAAACGCACTAGTCTATCGGACAAGGCAGGGGACCACCCAGGACTGAGTAGACTCCCGGATGATTCTTCGCAACGGATGGACCGCCATGGGGGCCGCTCTATCTATAAGACAAATATGAATTACTTTGATTCGTGTGCACTTCAACCAAGAACTTACCGCGTCCTTCGATGCGTTTGTGCCCACGAAACCAATACCAGGTAATCTGTATGTGTCAATTGCTTTGAAATCTTCTGACTCATTACCCTTCCTAAGGTCACGAATCAACTGGCTACTATCGCTCGATCTGCGTATGTGGTTGACGTAACTCTGACCGTTTAAATTATCTAGCGGTTGTTGTTCATTGTAGGGTTTGCCCCCAATGCCGCCACTGCAGTCCTCGTTGCTTGAATCCCTCTCTCCCAATCTGAACTTCTCAATGGAAGGACCGCCCCATGATAGCCTATGTCTCTTGAACACACCTCCAAAGCTCTTCGATCGAGATTGCTTGTAAGCCTTTGTGTCCGATGAACCTGACAGAGAGTCGATGGACGAACTGGATGCTGTCGGAGTTCTTGAGGCAGTGTTGGCGGTAAGATAGTCCATAATTGGCATGTCGCTATTGCTCTTTATTATATGTTTGCGAGGGTTTGGTTGTACAGCTGTGTAACAAGAACAAATAGTTCACGTTCCACAACGCATTGAGAACAAAGACGAAAAGTGGCATATAAAACCCAGACAACAAGGGACCAAAAGGAAATGATTATTATATATTGCGTACGGCTGTTTTGTTGTACATCGCATTTCCTTTGCGTCGTCAGCTTGTCTCCCGATTACATTTACAATTATAATATTAATGATAAGAAGGAGATTACGTGGAGGGAAGATTGCATGGCAACCGACTTGTACTTACGTAGAGTCGGAAAAGAAGTATCTGTTTTTTGACCCTCTAAAGACATATAGAGGTCTTACAAGGGTTCGGAATCGAAGGGTGGGAATAATAGAGTATTAAGTAACGATTAGACACCCCATTATTACTATGAGTCCTCTGCTCTTCTGTACTTCTTGTTCTGTTCTAGACTTCTACATAACATTATCCTCCTGTTGAGCTAAGTTATTATGAAGTTCGATTAATTGAAATTATTTCAGTTGACAGAATTCTCTTAATACCCTTACTACATATGATAAATCCATTCTACGTAACATACTACTGATTTAGCAGGAGGATAATGGCAGTACTGTAGTATTACGATCAGGATGAGAAGGCGTTATCACCGTCGAACTTCGAAACCACTGCTGGTTCCTACTGCCTTCTCCACATCGGCCTCACTAGCATTTCTGAGCTCCTTTATGAGCTCTACGTTATGGACTTCAGCAGATGAAGGTCCCTTTTCTAACCACTTTCGACTGTAAGAACGTTAATGATGATATTCCTCTGGAAATGTAGCATTACACACAATTGTTCCACCTTTTCAGACGATCCAGCAGCAACGCCTTGTACGCTTGAGTCACTGTGGTTATAGCAATGGCCCCTAAGGCCTAGTTTTTGGGCTCTCAAAGAGAAGTTAGTCATATCCTCAGATGATCACAACGGGTTTTATATCAAGCTCACTCTTTCTGAGTATGGTATCGGAAGTTGACCCCCTGGTATACAAGCACAGGAAATAACATTCGTTTGTCAGCTATACCGATGTCAAAACTGTGGGAGATATGGCATTTATTCAAACACACCTGTACGGCACCTGAACTGCACCACGTATTAGCTGGAATTGTCCTGCTGTGAAACCTTTCTAACGATTGCGAGGAGACGAATGGCTCACACTTTAAATTGAATTATGTCTTGGGCCATTTTGCAAATAGTGCTCCTCATAAAGTGTCCCTAAGAGTAAGATATAAACCGTGATAAATCAGGCTCTTTTGCTCGATTCGATTTCAACTTGAGGTGAGTGAGAATTGGAATGTGAAAGAGCCTCGATACACAATAGAAGTCTGCATTGATATTTCAGCATCATAGATCATAGACATTATTATGCATGATGATGTAATGACAGATCCGCCAACATCATCACTGACAGAAACGAAAAAAAAGGTATGCTACAAGTAGTACGAACTGCTGCTGTCTAGAGTGGAGCTCTTTCATCGGCAGCAGCCAGGTGTTATTCGCCGGCATTACATAATCATGCTTTTCCTACCTCCTAAACCTGGTTGTCAGTGCCTTAGAGGCAGAAAGAAACTAGTGTCTGGTTTCTTATGAATGCTGCATCCTACATCTCTACGGAGATTGCAGCATCTACCGTATATAAGTTAAGGACTGGAAAGAGACAGGGGTATATAGTACATGCCTAATAAATCATTTATCATAACAAGAAGAACACGACAGGTGGAATTCCGAACAACTCCGTCAGCTGCAAGTATCATCGTATATGGCAGCGGATGAATAACAGCCGGACCGCGGCGTCTTTCGTTCGTTCGTCGATATGATTCACAAATCATAACAACATAATTACAAAGACCACAAAGTCACAATACAGCATCTATACCCCGGAACCCATATTACTGGAGCGCTTCAAAGCACCTTCAGCCACTACCCATGCGTGCGCTCTTGCTTTCACGCCAGTCTTGCCAGCAGCTGTCCACAACACTTTTCGGTCGGCCCTGTCTCCAACTTGCAAAATGCCTAGGTCACTGCACGAAAAGACATACATCCACCAAAGCTGCTAACAATGACTGGATGACCTTCCTCAAGCCAACATCCCCCTCTAGTCCCGACCCTTGTGGACAAGCTTTGCTGTTTGCAGGACTGGTATGTTAATAGGTTTGCTATCTATGAGGCTTGGTTGACTTGTGTCATTTGAACTGTTGACAGGGATCATATCCACACACTCCTCACGCACCTACACCTTCTTCACTGAAGATTTGGGAAGAAGCTTCGGACGCCTTGTTTAGTCCTGATGCTACGATTGGGTATCAACCATGCGGGATCACAGACGTTGGGAACATTAAAGGAGGTCTTCGGAGCTGGGTTGAAGGAAGAAGTTTGGTAAGTTATAAAGGAACATTTTTAGAGCATTGGCCGACATATCTTGTAGGATAATCTCATGAAAAACCCAGACGTTACAGCTGCTTTCATCTTAACGTCTTCCATTGCCATTCTCGCCAGCGAGCAGGTAGGTACACGTCACAAGTGCCGATCTTAAGATTAATTACTTTGTCTTTATCTGTGTAGGAGAAAAGTGGATCAAATAGCTTGCTACCTCCTAGAACAACACATCTTGCTGGGCATGGCTTCATAGGCACATTGACAGCCCTTGTGACTGCTGGACGACTAGACCTTGCTACTGGTGTTCGGCTAGCAGTGAGTTTGCTGGTGTCTGGCAAGAGCAAGCGCTCATAAATCCAAAGCGTATATATGCTTCCCTCCCAGCATCACCGGCAGGCAGATCTCGGACTCATCTGACAACGGTCCTCTCCGCACGACACTTCCACTCACTTTCCGCACCCTCGTTCTCAGTACCCCCTGCATCTTTATCGTACACTCCCAGCGACGTTTTCTTACACGACTCGGCGGAAACCGTCGATTGTGATCCTGATGAGGCTCCTAAAACACCGATGCCAGCTCAAAGGCGCAGAGCTATGCAGTTGATCCTGGATGAGATCCATGGGCTTGAGAGGGAATGGATTGAACAAAGCGATGAAGGGCACGAAGAATGGGCAGCTGCAGGGATCATCAACAGTAGTAAAGTGGTGGTGGTGACAGTAAGTTCCATTTCTAGAACCACGCGTAGGTCAATAACAAAACCTTGTAGGGCACGCATCACGCCGTCCTACAAGTCATCGAGAGGCTTCAGCAGTTAAATCTTGCTAATCCTGTCATGGATGTTCATATGCCTTGCCCATATCACACGAAGCTCATGAACCACGCCGTTCCCAAGTTCAAAGATGTTTTAGAACGTTGTCACTTTGTGAATAAACCTGGAGGGCCTATTATACTGGATCCCATGACAACTCATCCGGTAAGGCACACTTTTATACATATTTTTAGCTCCTTATACATTCAGCGCTGACTCAAAAACTAGATTGGACGATCTGCCACCGTTCTCCTTCCACACCTTACTGCTCAACTGAGATGGCGTAAAACTCTTTCTCGACTATGCGGGACACCGGTACCAGAAGTCGGCAAATTCTTGACTGTTGGCAGAGGCGCCAAAGGATTGGGCATCATGTTGAGAGGAGAGTTGAGAGGCAGAGGGCAAAACGCCGCTCCTATAGTGATTGAGGAGATGGGAGTGGGACCAAGGGATGAGAGGCTCGTAAGGGCACTGAGGAGCTAAGCTTACAAGTGAGGGGCAAAATACATTTGTATAATACGAGGTTGTACGATTGTGATCATTTGATGACCTTCATGAAGTTGTATAACCCACCTTCCCATCGATATTGCAGGTTTCCAAATATACGACATACATCTATCACAAATCGTAGACACAATCAGACAAGCCACTTCAACAAAAGCGTCAGGGTTTATGCCCTTTAAGACAATCTATTTATTACGGTCAAAATATCACAAAAAGTTTATAAACAGAGCCGCTGTAGAGAATAATTCTTCTTAAAAAAAGTCAAGTAATGAATTACTGGCCATTCTCGACATGTTCAACGCCACCGTTGGCTTTGTCAGCAACCTTGTCAGAAGCCTCACTGGCTTCCTCAGCCGTATTGTTTCCCTTCTCCGCAGCCTTTGTCTAATTGCATTCTCTGCGTCAATTAAAAGTAGCACAGATGGAAAACATACTAACCTTAGCAGTGTAGACATAGTTGTAGATCTCCTCAATCAAAGGTTTGGCTTGTTCCTATTCGACTCATCAGTCACTTTTCCTCTGGCGAATTGAGTCCTGACAAAAACATACCAGAACGTAAGACGCAAATTTATTTGACTTTTCCTGAACAGATACTTCCTTGGCGAATACGATCTCTTTTACATCATTGCTGGCCTTTGAAGCACCCTATTTTAGTGTGAGCACAAATTACTCTCAAGTTAGGCTTCTTTGATGTACTTACCTCGAACAACGCAGATGGAAGCTGGACACCATGTTCAGTAATTTGACGAAGCTGCTCCAAAAGAGCGTGGGCGAGGTCTTGCGAAGTATGGATAGTGGCGGAGGCGCGGGCGCCAATAGCAGAATTTACAGAAGCAGCCTTAGCAATTACTCCAGAGATGGCAGGGTGGAGTTTCTGCAAACAACCATTAGTTTGGCGTAGCAAATGATTCTCCCAAGCCACATACATTATCGTAAACACCTTTGGCTTGCTTTACAACGATCAATTCCTCTGTAGGAGTCTTAAAAGGATCTGTAGCAAATCATCAATGAGACATCCAATTATACAGCGAACTTGACATACAGGGGAAGGTGGCTGCCGCTCGGTCGAAACTACCATACACATGTCAGAACTCGAACAGCCCATATGATGACTTTAACCCACGTTGCAACAGCAAGGCCATCAGCAGATTCTAACAGAGGTTTAGTCCTTGTGAGTACGGGAGTTGCAACATCATAGCTTTCTTCAAATGGCGATATGTTTAGCTTCATAAAAATCCAACGACAAAGGGGACATACTGGAAGCCACACCGACGGCAGTTTCATAAAGCTTCGCAGAGAGCTTGTTGGAGTTGATGAGGCTCCTACGAAAATAGGGTCAGTATTTTGGGCATGGGCATTTTAGAAGACGGCGCACTGGGCATAAGCGACAGAGTCGTGGACAACAGGGATGCTGTCGATCTTGGAGACGATCTGGAATTCTACAATGGGTGGCATTAAAATGTGGGACAGTCATGTAAAATGGAAAGTCGTCGCACGTACGTGGAACTTCGGTAGGGGTGGAGGTAACAGCGGCCATCTTGAATCGGTTCGACTGAATGAATAAGCTAATAAATAGTGGAGACTAGGTCAGCAGTATTCAGCAGGGCTGCTACGCGAAGCGTGCCAAAAAGTTATCACAAAGTACAAGCAGACGGAACATGACAGGTGTGATTACCTACACCTGCGAGAGCGTGTCGAACCCAAGAGCCCATGGGAAAGGGGACACAGGGCACCTGGAATTATCATTCCTCCCTTTACCGTATAGCCATTTCCGCCTTGCGCCTTCGTCGAATCACGGATAGAATAAACCTCGGCTACTATTTCGTCCACCTCCTACAGGTTGGAAAGTCTGTGATAAATTATCGCGAAGGAACTGAAAGTGCACCTCATGGCTGCAGGGCGGATTAAATAGAGAGGGGTAAAACGAGGATTGAAAACAGGAAACGCTATCCTCGTGGGCTTTGCTGCCCATATTTGATTCAAGTACTTTTCCACGCCTGGCCTCTCATAGCGCTGCTATCGAGATGCTGCTATCGAGATAGACAGAAGGAGAAGGCGGACTCACTTTGGTATATGTACTGTTTAACTTAGCTTGAATATTCAAGAAGAAACAGAACGTCAAATGAAGATGGATTTGCGGAAATAGTTGTACTGATTCATGGAAAAGAACGGAGAAGACTGGGCATGGATGGCCAAGCAACAAGATTCTCACGCAAAAAGAAGCGTCATCATCCCATTTATCGTAAACAGCACCGCTCGCTGCTGGGTGGCGCGAAGCCAGGTCCGCGATAAGTCAGACCCTGAATCTCTCATGACGCGGAAGAGCAAAAAGCAAAGAGTGCGGCTCCCGGTTGCGGTGTTGTAGGAAATAAGCCGCGCGTTACACATGGGTATGTATCAGTGGGTACGTACTACTATACTAGTCTGCCTGCGTGCATAACCTCTATTTAATTATCGTCTGTAAAATTGCCTATATATCTCTACAATTACAAAATGCAAGTATCGTCTTTTCTACTACTAGCAATCTCTTCCAACCTCCCCAATCTCACTCATTCGTCTTCCGTCTCTTCCATCGAACACTCAAGTGAGAAGTATCAGGGCTTGAACGTTCCTCCGAAAGCGATAAAGGCGCTGCCCCTGTAAACCTTGCTGCCCTGTTCTGGAACGATTTCAGGCACTGGCGTAGGGCGGAATCATAGAACGCGCTCCCAGTTCTAGCCTGTTGACCGTGTTAGACCGAGCACCATGCTGATGTGGGAATATAATAGCTTTAAGTCGTAGTCTACGAGTGCTATCGCGTTCGCGCCTCCAATTCACACATCATGTCGTCCTTACCCCCCGCCTGTATGGGGTCCAAGGGTAACGAAGTTGTTGGATAGGGCTTGTAAGGATGAACGTAAGAATGGATGGTGCCGTTGTGTCAGACATGAAAATGGGGACGTCGACCTAGACAGAAGCCTAGGCGGTTATATTAGTGGGCAGGGCAGTTGGAGTCGATGGAATAGGGGATCAGCATGCGGTCGTGGAGATTGATCGAATTGAAAGCGTTGTCGCGATGGCTGCGGGTAATAAGGTGTCATATATATTCACTCGCGTCTCGGAGAACAACACTGCTGCAGTGTTCCGACCATGAATTTCCTCCTCTCACATCCCGTTCCTTTGAACAGTCCCTCTGGCTGACCTTCCCATATCGTCTTGAACCTTGAATGCTGTGTCATAGACGGACCATCCCCATACCGTAGGTTTTTTTCGATGGGTACAGTATGGTACCTAATACTACTACTAGATAAGCTTTACTAATAACAGACACGTTACTCCGTCCCACCGATAAGATTCCATCTTCTGTGATTCCCTATATATATCCCTGAAATGTAAAGGACCTCTTTTCTATTAGCTGTTCTCCTTTTTAGCTGTAATTAGTTTTCAATGAGGCGGCCGACAGGGTCATGGACAAGATATTCTAATGACCTCAACGAGACCCAGAAGAGTGCGTAGCTGGGTGGTACCTATGACATCGGTCAGTTGCCACCTATCCATACCGATGGTGAGCCATCACACCATTATTGCTTGCTGCCGTCGCAGCATTATTTACTGCCATTATTACCGCACGGAAACAACGGACATCGTACATCGAGTTAGGCTCGTCTGGTGAGGCCTAAAGGTCAGAGGAGGGGCTTGTGCCAAGCTTAACACAAGCAACGACGAAGTAAATATCATGGAGAATCGAGAGGTGGAATGCTTGATTATTGTTGTTGAACGCGACGACGAAAGTCGACAAGGAAAAGTTCAAGGCGGGAACATTGTAGTATTCTCGGCCGCAAGTGGCCATTAGCAATATTGTACTACCCATCGCTAGCGTACGATAACACCTTCATATCCGTTTAACACTTGCGAGCTCACCGTTGTGAAAGCCGATCTCACTTCAATATTCAGCCTGGAACGAAGGCATTGGTGGCTTTTTTGACCTTGTAGTATCTTCGGTCAAGTTCGCCAAAGCTTTGCTTCGAGATTTTGAAATAGAAATGGTCAGTCTTCTTTAATGCAGCGGGAATCTGCGTACTTCAAAACTGTTCAAGACTGATTGCAAAGTTGACTAACAGAAGAGATCTCCGCATCTTCAAAAACCTCCAAATAGCAAGAAGCAAAAAAAAAAGAAATGACCGCAAAAAAGCGTCGGTAAAAGCCGAGAAGTCTGATGGTTCCTGACATGACGGAATTCAACGACAAAACAGGGAAGATGTCACGTAGTGAGAGTCCGTCGGTCGAGAGGATATATATACTTCTACCCGTCCTTCAGCCCACGCACACCATCGGCAACACCAGGATGGTCCATTTCCCCTTGTCCTCTTCCTCTGCTTTCATCCGCAGGTCCCGACACCTTTCTCGTCGGAATCCTACCGTTCAATTACCTGCAACCACTTCTCGTCTCTTTTGGAGGGCTCTATCTCTCTCCTCAAGATCTCCAAAGTATACTACTCTCACCACCTCACATATTTCTCACATTCGAAAACTTTTGTCCTCTCCATCCTCGGTCTTATCGACACTGGATGGTTCAGCAACATCAGACGATCTTTTACCTCACAATCTGGATTGGATGGGCAAATATTTAGGCCAGAGCAAGGTCCTTGTCAAGCCGAAAACGGTAGAAGAGGTCAGTCGGATAGTAAAGTGGTGTGACGAGAATGATGTGGCTATCGTTCCTCAGGGAGGGAATACAGGACTGGTAGGAGGTTCTACGCCTATTCATGACGAACTAATCTTGTCACTCTCCTCGCTCAACTCAATACGCTCTTTCGATCCAGTCTCTGGTATTCTCATTGCAGAAGCAGGGCTTATCTTAGAGAAAGCAGATTCATTTTTGGAATCCAGGGGCTTCGTATTCCCTCTTGACCTGGGTGCCAAGGGATCATGCCAGATAGGAGGCAATGTAGCTACCAATGCTGGAGGTTTAAGGCTGCTGCGTTACGGAAGTTTGAGAGGAAGTGTTTTGGGCCTGGAAGTAGTCTTGCCAGATGGCAGGATCTGGGACGGCTTGAGTGGTTTGAGGAAAGATAATACTGGTGAGCAGGCGACGCTTACTTTTGCTGACGAAGAGATTGACTGTGCGTGAAAGGCTATGACTTGAAACAGCTTTTCATAGGGTCTGAGGGCTCAATCGGCATAATCACCGCCGTATCTATCCTCTGTCCCCATCGGCCCCGCAGCACAAACGTCGCACTCTTCTCTCTACCATCTTATGCAGCCTGTCTTGAAGTATTTTCTCAAGCAAAACAGCATCTGGGAGAGATTATGTCGGCGTTCGAAATGTTTGACAATACTGCATACGAGGCTGTGAAGAAGCATGGGGGAGCAAAAAAGGTCTTTGAAAAAGAAGGAGATTTCTATTGTTTAATAGAAACAGGAGGAAGCTCAGCAGAGCATGACTCGGAGGTGAGGCCTTGTCGATGGTTTGAAGGGGATATGAGTATTTATCTGGCCGTAGAAACTCACAAGCCTCTTCGACCACTTGCTATCCTCTTCGTTCATCCTTGATGGCGTATTGGCCCAAGACAGTGCTCAAATACATTCACTCTGGCAGATACGTGAATTATGTCCCGAATCACTAAGCAAAGCAGGCAAGGCGTACAAGTACGACCTCTCCGTTCCAGTTGAAAAAATGTATGAAGTTGTAGAGAGGATGAGGGCACATTTAAAGGAAAGAGGGCTCCTAGGCGGGAAAGTGAAATATGTGGCAGGTTTTGGCCATCTGGGTGATGGTTGGTAAAATCCAATTACGCCAGTCTCTTCGCTACTGAACCGATCTTCAGGTAATCTCCATTTGAATGTGGTCGCAGAAGGGAACGAGTTCTCTGAGGAAGTGCAATGCATCATAGAGCCTTTCGTCTATGAGCTTGTAGGTGCGTACTATTCTGATACGACGGAACAAAAGTGCGAGGAACCGTCGTTGCGCTGATGTTAATCGTTCTCATCATAGCCGAATATAACGGTTCCATATCTGCTGAGCATGGTTTGGGCTCAATGAAGGCACCTTACATATCGTATTCTCAAACTGATACTTCTATCGAGTTGATGAGGCGGTTGAAAAAGCTTTTTGACCCAAAGGGAATCATGAACCCTTATAAATTCATTCTCTAGTGTAACAGGTTTCCTTGCATGTACTCTTTAAGCTAGGTACTCTTGCATTGATATCAAATCGGTCGAACCCTTTGAAGTCAAGCAGGCTAAAAATTCGGGTACACAAAAACAATGCAGACCATGGTGACAGTTACACTCCAGAACGTAAATACCAAAATCTAAAGCTCCCCAATCTTCTCTGCCAACAGAGCCGTTCCCTTTCGAACACTCTTCTCGACAGTCTCCTTAACTCCCTTTTTGCCCAAGATCTTCTTGACCTCTTCTCCATCTCCTCGTTTCTTCATGCCTTCAATCAACTCGACCATCACAAATGGCGCATTGCCTTTGCAGACTCTCTCAATGTTCTCCGCACCACCGGCTTCGGCACTCGTGAGAGCATCCCAAACTGCACGTGAAAAAGCGGGAGAAAGAGAGGAATCGGGAATAGAGAGTGTTTGTGTCTTGTGGTCAAAATGACCGCCGGATAGGAGTAGCTTATAGGTACGAATGGCGTGCGAGAGATCAAGAGGGTGGGAGACCGTAGGATCAGGGTTGGGGTCGAGAGGAGCGGGGTCAGGATAGGGTAGAGTGAGGGCGGATGCGAGAGTCTGGATAGCGGCACTTTTGTCTATGACCGACAATGAGCTCCAGTAGCCTAAAAAAAGTTGACTAGAACTTACCGCCTTGAGCATAAAGCAAGATTTCCTGGACAACCAAACCAGCTCCGGGATCCCTAACCATTACTTCTCCTTTTTCCTCAACAAGCTTCACTAGCCCTTCGTTGGCATAGCTCAAAAGCTCCTTGCGTCTCACGTCCATGTCTTTCTTGCTAGTACCAAGCTCCTTGGCTTTTTGTGCCGACTCAGCGAGCGAAGTCAGGGAGGCGTGAATGAAGTGACGGGTGGAGGTAGGCGTAAGGAGATAGAATATGGCACGTCGGCCATGCTTATCGAAAGCAAGGTCAGGAGCGAGAGAAATAATGTCAGAGACAAAGGCTTTGCCCATAAGCTTGGTGTCACTAGGGATTAGATCAGCAGAGGTCAACGTCATCAGGTTGGAAACGCTCACTCAACACAGTCAAATGCAGTGAAAAGGACCATCTGGGCATCACCATCCTTGCAAAGCGCCTCGACATGCTTCCTCAAAGGCTGCAGTATTTGTTTACGATCCTATCATTTTGGGTTAGCATGAGGAGTGATATGGCTGTCGGCATATACTGACCTTGGCATTCCCTCTGACGATCAACTCTCGGACAACAGCTGAACCGTCTTTAGTGTGGACGATTTCAGGGAAACTTTCGGCACCAGCGGCCAACAGCTCGTGCATCTTTTTGGAGGAGGCCTCGCCGTCAAGGAACTTATAGATGCACTGGACATATTCGAGAACAAGGCGGTGGAAGATTGCTTGACCAAGAGCGTTCTTTTGTGTGGCGTTGAAGACGTCCAAGACGGTCTTCTCGATAGCGTCCAGCACCCGTTCCCGGCCCTTACCCTCACCCATATCTTCCAAACTCGCCTCTAAACCCTTGACCTCAACGCCCTGCTTAGCACCGTCGAAGATTTTGACTTCCCTAGGATAGAAACCCCTCACAAGCAGTCTACGCTCCTTGGCGGATGCCCAGAGCTCGTAGAGGTCGGAAAGGGGGGTGACAGCGTGCGCGTGGTTAAGAAGATTGAGAAGCTGAGGGGCGAGATGGGGGATGAGCAAAGGGCGGATAGACGGGCAGTATCGAATGAGCTTGGACATGAGGAATTTGGAGTACTTGGATTCCATCATGGCCTTCCACTGAGGTTCAAGCTCCATAGCAACGCCCAGACGCTCTTCCTTGCCACCATATTTAACAATCTAGTAGTTTGTCAGCGTCACTCAAAAAATTTGAACAAACTGGACATACGGTCTGTAATACTCGACCACCTTTATGGCCCCTGGATACCTCGATGACTCTCCCCTTGACAGCTTCCCAAAGTTCAGTGATAGCCTTCTTCCTCTCCTCCTTGCTCAAATCAGCTCTTCTGGCAGTTTCCCACAGAGGTAAAAGGGTGTCATGCAAAAGAGGATGGGAAGGCAAGAGAGTCGTTCTGTGAGGTTGAGCAGCATGAAGGGCTTGTTTCTCGGCTTTCGACAGACGCTTCTTTTCAGGGGCAGCTCCTTGGGCGTCACCATCATCCATGTCAACATCGTTACGTTCGGTTTCCTGGTCTTCCTGGTCTTCATCTGAGAATGATCCCTCGTCCATGCTCACATCCTCATCTTCTTCTTCACCGCCCCCCTGGGTGATAGGCTTCTTACGTTTTTTGGCCTCTTCCTCCCGTTCGCGAGGAGCAGATCGAGACTTGGATTGCTTTGGGGCTGCAGGCTTTGAAGATTTGTCAGACTGGGCGACTTTGGTCTTTTTAGGTGCTGAACCAGCATCGGGAGCTGAGCGCTTCTTCTGAGCTGCCTTGGGAGCCATTTTTAATTGGGCTTAGGTTAGTTTGAAGATAGTCAAAGAAGAAAAAGAGAGGTTGGTATCGGCTTTTGGTCGAAAACCTGCTCGAACGGCCTTGGTCAAGAAATCTTGAACCCAGGCACCATTCTCCGATATTGCCATGTGAATGTCACGTGGAGTTGGCTTTTGCATTAAATGGTCTCCCACTTTCCTGAACCGCCGGCATCCGTTTGCGCGGTGACGTCGACAAGTTCCGTCTCATCAGCCGTCTTCCAACAACCTCGAAGGAAGAAAGCCAACGACATCATGGAAGAGATGGAGAAGACGAAAAAGAGACGGATATCAATAAATTAAATCCAAGGAAACTTTTAAACTTGATTAGCATACAGATGTCAAGACGCAAAGAGTGAATGATGTCATAGTCATCTTTTTTATGGGATTGAAAGAAGGCTCCGCACATTGATCGACAAACAAGACAGGTCTTGGTGGTGTGCTTGGGTGTTCACCGCCGCCGCCAAGAGCGGAGTCGCGGGACGTGAGAAATATTAAGAAATAAAGGGCGTCATCGTTGGTTCATTTGATTCATTTCCGTTAATCGGTCAACTGGGCCAAATATTGACAGGAATTAAAGAAGTCACTAGGAGTTCGATGCTGTCTCGAGGACCGCTTCCAATTGAATACACTGACATCCTTCATACAGCATGCATCCTGCTTACCAAATGTGCGCCCAAGCATATATATTATTGTGGACGGTTACTGGACGGTACAAGCCGCGGCCGGGAAATCCACGGATCAGCCGCCGAGCAAGTCCGAAAGACGGAGTCGAGTCACGTGACACGGTTGCGACTCCGCGTTCTTTGAGATGTTTCGTGGGCGTGGATTGAATGACATCCTACTTATTGGACAGTTTTTAAAACATCCTCTCTCTTCTGCGTTTATTCCTTTCCCCACACAACTTCCTGCCGCCATGCTCAGGTCAATTCCAAAACATATCCGTATACCGTCTCGATCAACGGCTCAGCCCGCTAGGGCCATACTCTCCCTCTCTGCTGTCCAGCGACATACTCAAAAACGAAGCTATGCTGCAGAGGCCGTCGCTCCCAGTAAGAATGATGCCTTCGCCAACGGCGGAAATGCGTACTACACTGAGGAGTGAGTAACAACGCAGGAAGATCTTATCTGGTCAAAAGATTAGAAGCTGACAGGACGTTAAACAAAGGATGTACCGCCTCTGGAAACAAGACCCCAAGTCTGTCCATGTATCCTGGCAAACTTACTTCTCTGGCCTCGACAAGGGTCTTCCTTCTGCTCACGCTTTCACTCCTCCCCCCGGTGTTCTCTCTGGTGCCGTTCCTACCCCTGCCGGCGGAAGCCCCAAACTTTCTGTTGAGGGCAGTGGTGATGTCACTGATTATCTTAAAGTGAGTTCCCCCAAGTTTCTCAACACGCACACTGCTTACATTTTGTGCAGGTTCAACTTTTGATCCGTGCCTACCAAGTTCGAGGTCATCACATTGCCAACCTCGATCCTCTTCGCATTTCTGGTGCCGATCTCGACGGTCGTGTCCCTCCTGAGCTTAAACTCGACTACTATGGTTGGACTGAAGCCGACATGACGAAGGAATTCAGGCTTGGCGACGGCATTCTCCCCCGATTCATGGGTCAGGTCAAGGACGACACGATGACTCTGGGTCAGATCATTGATGAGCTCAAGCAGATGTACTGTACGTTTGCTCGTTCGTGCATGAAGACCACCGCTGATGAACAATAGGTACCCACGTTGGCTGCCAGTACGTTCACATCCCCGACCGGGGACAATGCGACTGGATCCGGGAGCGCGTCGAAATTCCTACCCAATGGAACTACTCCACCGAGGAAAAGAGGATGATTCTTGACCGACTCATGTGGTCTGAGCTTTTTGAAAAGTTCATTGCCTCCAAATACCCCAACGAGAAGCGTTTCGGTCTTGAGGGTTGCGAGTCTTTGATCCCTGGTATGAAGGCGCTCATTGATCGTTCCGTGGATGCTGGTGTCAAATCTATCGTTCTTGGTATGCCCCACCGTGGTCGTCTTAACGTCCTTGGTAACGTCATCCGAAAACCTATTGAGGCCATCTTAAACGAGTTCAAGGGTAACGAGGATGCCGACGATACTGGCGGTGGTGATGTCAAATACCACCTCGGTGCCAACTACATCCGTCCTACTCCCAGCGGCAAGAAGGTTTCCTTGTCCCTTGTTGCCAACCCTTCGCACTTGGAGGCTGAAGACCCAGTTGTCCTCGGTAAGACCAGGGCTATCCAGCACTTTGAAGGTGACGAGGGAGACGGATCCTCTGCCATGGGCGTTTTGCTCCACGGTGACGCTGCCTTTGCTGGTCAAGGTGTTGTTTACGAGACCATGGGTATGCAAAACCTTCCCAACTACGGCACTGGTGGTACCGTCCACTTGATTGTCAACAACCAAATTGGTTTCACCACCGACCCCCGATTTGCCCGTTCTACCCCTTACCCCTCTGATATTGCCAAGTCTATCGACGCCCCCATCTTCCACGTAAACAGTGACGATGTCGAGGCCGTCAACTACGTCTGTACCCTCGCTGCTGACTGGCGAGCTACCTTCAAGAAGGATGTAGTTATCGATATTGTCTGTTACCGACGATACGGTCACAACGAGACTGACCAACCCAGCTTCACTCAGCCAAAGATGTACAAGGCTATTCAAAAGCAACCTACCGTCTTGTCTATCTACACCGACAAGTTGATCAAGGAAGGTACTTTTACTGAAAAGGAGATTGACGAGCACAGGCAATGGGTTTGGGGCATGCTTGAGAAGGCTTACGACGGATCCAGGGACTACAAGCCTTCTCCCCGAGAATGGCTTTCCTCCTCTTGGGAAGGTTTCCCTTCTCCCAAGGAGCTTGCCGAAGAGGTTCTCCCTCAGCACCATACCGGTGCCAGCGAGGACGCCCTCAAGCGTGTTGGTCAGATCATCTCTAGTTTCCCCGAAGGTTTCCACCCCCACAAGAACCTTGCGCGAATTATTGGCAACCGAGGCAAGACTGTAGCCGAAGGCAAGAACATTGACTGGTCTACTGCTGAAGCTCTTGCTTTCGGTACTTTGTGCCTTGAGGGTACTCACGTTCGAATCTCCGGTCAGGATGTTGAGCGTGGTACTTTTTCTCAGCGACACGCTGTCGTCCACGACCAAAAGACTGAACAGACTCACATCGCTCTCAAGCACCTGGATGCTGACCAGGGCTCTTTCACTGTCACCAACTCTCACTTGTCAGAGTTTGGTACTCTCGGTTTCGAGCTCGGTTACTCTCTTGTCTCCCCCAACAGTTTGACTATCTGGGAGGCTCAGTTCGGTGACTTTGCGTGAGTCCTTTTTTTTTATTGTTTTATTTTCATGACCGCCCTGATGTGCGCTGACAATCAACAGCAACAATGCCCAATGTATCATTGACCAATTCATTGCTGCGGGTGAGCGAAAATGGCTCCAGCGAACTGGTCTGGTTCTCTCCTTGCCTCACGGTTACGACGGTCAAGGTCCCGAGCACTCTTCTGGTCGTATCGAGCGATTCCTCCAGCTCTGTGACGATGAGCCCCGAGTGTACCCCTCGCCTGAAAAGTTGGAGAGGCAGCACCAGGACTGCAACATGCAGGTCGTCTACCCGACTACTCCTGCCAACTATTTCCACGTTCTCAGGCGACAAAACAAGCGTGACTTCCGAAAGCCCGTACGTCATCAGTGAAGCCATGGATTGAGCAAATTGCTAAGAACTTAACATTCTAGTTGATTGTCTTCTTCTCCAAATCCCTTCTCCGACATCCTCTTGCCCGATCTTCTCTCGAGGAGATGTCTGGTGACTCCAAGTTCCAGCGATATATTCCCGAACCCCATCCTGAATCCCTTGTCGAGCCTGAGAAGATCCGACGACACATTTTATGTACTGGCCAGGTCTACTTCCAGCTCCTCAAGGAGCGTGAAGAGCGAGGTATCAACGACGTTGCCATTTCCAGGATTGAGCAATTGTCTCCCTTGCCTTATGACCGTTTGACTCCTCATCTTGACAAGTACCCCAACGCTGATCTTGTCTGGGCCCAGGAGGAGGTATGTAGTTTATCAACTCTGTTACTTTGAAACTCACCATGGCTAATGATTCTCTTTCTGTTCCAGCCTCTCAACAATGGTGCCTGGACCTACGTTCAGCCTCGACTCATCACCGCCCTCCAGGAGACTGAGCATCACAAGTCCAAGATCCCATTCTACGCTGGTAGGAAACCTAGCAGTTCCGTTGCTACCGGTTCCAAGTATGCGCACAAGAAGGAGATTGAGATGATCAACGAGATGGCTTTTGCTCCTTCCGAAGGACAGTAGAGCGTGGTGTTGGATGGAGATGAATGAATGGGGGGGAGGGGGGAAAGCGTTTGTTGTAGTAGGTGATATAAAGGGGGGGAGAGAGCATGTGGAAGAATGAAGCGTTCTCTTTTTGACATTCTGTACTATTTGACCTCTAAATGCAATTGAATCATTGGTTTTTTAGCCTGCTGCTGTTTTGTGTTACTGATATACGAGTTTCCATAACCGTGACGTATCGACTGATAAGCAGAAAAGCAGAGAGGTCTTTTATAAAAAAAAATCGCGCGACTGTTGACTGAAAAATAAAAACCGCGAATAAGGAAGAGTCTCAACCATGTCAAACTACGGATCACTGCACATATACTCAATTTCGATCCCATAACGACAAGACGAAAAGTATGGGGAATAGTAATCATTGACAACCAATAAACGACCAAATATACCTTGTTTAAAGAATAACACAGGGAGAAGGAAGGAAGGAAGGAAGGAAGAAAAGGCGCGCCTCTCCTTTTTTTTCCCTTCTTCTTCCTCTCGCCAGAGGTTTTAATGAAAAAAAGAACGAGAAAGAAAAAGTCCGTCTACACACACCAGACAACACACGCCCCAGCACGGAATTTTTTTTTTCCCTTCTCAATGTGGCGTGTGCGCCGCGGACCCATTGCAAAACCGCCCTCCTTTGTGCCTTTGCCGTTCGTTTGCTTTTTCCGTATAGCTTCATCATCATCGTCATCACCGTGTTTTTTGGTTGGCTATTTTTCGTTTTTTGGGTTTTTGGGTTTTTCGTTTGGTTTTTGTTCATTGTTTTGTGTACCCCCCCCTACAGCTGTTTTATATAGTTACACAATTAATCTCCCCATGCTCCGATTTGCGAATAAAAAGAAAAATGGGATTGTTTGTTGAAAGAGAAAAATGGGAGGAAAAAAAAAAAAAGGTACAAGGAATGTTTGTGAAGAGTGGATGTTTTGGGAATATATGGGAGAGCAGACGTAAGACTGTGGATATGTGGATGTGCTTGTGTGTGTCTTTGTTTGATCGTCTTGATATATTACATTTGCGGAAATGACATTTGCGGAAATGTGGGGATTGTCGAGGCGTGGCAGAGGCATCTTTAAAAGCTTTGAGCCATAGGGTTATTCGGAGGTGACTGGTGTGCTTGTAGTCTGGTTTGTGTCAGCAATGCAACGATTTTCATATTCAAAAAAAAGAGACTCGACTCACGATTTCCGTTTAGACTTTGTCATTTCCTTTTTCAATGCCGCGCCGTCCAAGGGTTTGAGAAGCTCAAAGGAGCATAACAAGTCTTCTGAAACTGACATGACTGCTCCAAAGTTGTCAAACTCGCCGCAATAACTATACGCCGAATAAAGATCAGTGCGCTGAGATCATTATGGAGCAAAACAACGATTGACGCACTTGGGAGCGGAGAATACTGTGACAAGTGTCCGGTCATTGTAAAACTCGTAGCCATCCTCTACAACCATGTGTGCTCGACATATAAGGTCCATGTCCTATTTTCGTCAGCACCTGTCGTATCATTTTTCAGCGCAAGCCGGAGACACTTACATGAGTCGCCAAGAAGGCATTGATAACACTCTTGCCATAGCAGAACGACACGCCCCGTTCGTTATCCTCCCAATCGAGCGCGGTATCCGATGGATCGGACCATACTAGATCGTTGAGGAGTCCATAGTCGGGCACGTCTGTCGGCCTTTGGATCCTCCTGATATCGTCCATACTCTTCAGGCTGGGACTCAGTCCACCATGAACACAAAAGATCTTGCTGGCGACGATGGACGCGATGGGGAGAGTGTTGAACACGTCGATAAATGTCTTCCAGATCTTGATGTTTGTCCGGCGCTTGCACTCGTCGTAGAAACCGTATACTACATTGGATTAGTCATCGAATCTACACGTGGAAGAAAAGGCGCACCTCTTGTGACGTTGGCACACTCGTGGTTGCCGCGCAAGAGGAAAAAGTTTTCAGGATACTTGATCTTGTAGCAGAGTAAAAGAAGGATGGTCTCGAGGGACTGCTTTCCCCGGTCGACGTAATCGCCCAGAAACAGATAGTTTGCCGCCGGCGGGAATCCACACATTTCAAACATTCTCAGCAGATCGGCGTACTGTGGCGCAGCGATTAGCATGGCGCGAATAGCACATGGCGCGATTAGCACACGACAAACGCCGGACTCACCTGTCCATGCACATCGCCGACAATCTTGACGGGCGGACTGAGCTCGATGAGCGTCGGCTGGCTGAGAAACACTTCCCTCGCCGCCGCACAGACACTGGTGATCTCTGCATTCTTCAGCGGGGGGCTCTTTGTGACTTTGCCGCTGTAGCCCGCCTCGAGCAGCCGCTGGATCATGTTGTCCACATCGAGGATCTGGAAGCCGGCGCCGCCTGCTCCGAGGGAGCCGCGCGAGACGGTCTGGGTGAGTGCGAAGCCGGGCGAGAGGGAGGATGCGGAGTCGCGGGAGAGGTGGCTGGCTGCGGCGGGCGAGCTGGACGGGGGCGGGGAGGAGGAGCGTGCGCGGGTGGTGCCCGCGGGGGAGACGGGCATGGCGGAGGGCGGCGGGGGGGAGGAGGCGAGGAAGGACTTGGAGGGCTGGCTGGGCGCTGCGATGATGTTCTGGGTGGTGGGGACGGCGGCGGGGGAGGGGGGGGTGTTCTGGCGGGCGGGGCCGCTGCTGTGGGCGGGCGCATGGCTGGGGGGCGAGGCGTGGGCGGGGGGGAGGGGGTCGCGTGCGCTGCTCCTGCGCTTGGCGGCGTCGGGCGGGGGGGGGTTGGGGTCTCTGTCTGCGATGGAGGTGCGGGCGAAGGAGTCGGCGAGGTCCGGCGGGGGGAGCTGCTTGGAGGAGATGCGGCCCAGTTTCTTCGAGGACTGGCCCTGGCCCATCGTGCGTGTGTGGGGGAGTGCAAAGAACAGGCAGAGAAACAACGATGGACATACAAGAGACAGAGAGAGAAGACAGGGCCTGGAACGCGGCGGCTCCTCTAATCGCCCTCTAATCGCATTACAAATCGCATTACAAAGCTCCTAATCACCCGCCGCCATTACAAATCGCCGATTTATCTAATCTTCCCATTCCTCATCCGCCATGGCATACCCTGCAGCCCAGAGCCGCTTCTCCGCGAGTGCACCGCTCCCCACCACCCCGCTCGCACGCAGGGACTCGGCACGCACCGCGCCACACCCCTCGCTCCAGCAGCAGCTCTTTGGCCCGCCCGCAGCCGGCGCCGCACCCCCCAGCATCGTCGACAGGCCGCTCGCACGCACAAAGGGCGCAGAGGTCGCCGTGGGCGCATGGGCATTCATGTTTGCAGAGATCGTTGCATACAGCCAGAGCAGGGCGGACAGCGTGTCCGATCTCGAAGCGAGGTGCGTCGCCCAGCAGAACCGGGCCATGCTCACAGTGCAGGCTGTCGTCATTAGGCTACGATGCAGGCCAGAGGCTCCTCCCGCTGCTGCTGTTGCGCAACACCCAGGCGGCCGGGACCAAAGTGCGATCGCTGTTCTTTATTTATTTTCGTATTTATTTTGTGTGCTAAGTATACGTCTAGGAACCCAAAAGGGAACACCGCCTCGTTCCGATACTCCAATTCATCCATACGCAGGTGTACCGCTATTGCTTTGGCAGGGCCGCAGACGGTCTCGAGCGCAGCGTCGAGGAAGAAAATGAATGTGTGTCATCACTCCAACGAGCATGTTCGCGGCGCTAACGCATTGTGACGTATCCAAGACATGATCACGCTGAACCAGCCGCCTCTGACCCAGTTTATATCTGTGCCCAAGGACATGTCGCAGCTGAGCTGCGAGGCGTATACCGCGGGGATAGTGGAGGGTGTACTGGACGGTCTCGAGGTGGTGCGTGTTTTGGCGTGGTGTGACAAAGCTCATCCATAGACGCAGCCTGCCCGCGTCACTGCACACACCGTGCCGACCGATGCGTTCCCCCAGCGGTCAGTCATCCTCATCAAGCTGGACCAGAAAGTGATGGACAGGGAAGAGGCGCTGGGCAAGTAATGTAGACTGTGCATATGCATCATTCATTATCCGCTCCACCACGCTCACGCATCTCCATCGCCAGTTGGAGCACATGCCTGCGGGCAGACCCTTGGACGCGGTCGTGTTTATTTTTTCATTAATTGTTTTCTCGCGTCGCGTCCAAATCTCAAATCCATCCTCCACAGCCACCCATGTCCACGCGCTTCATCGTCCCCCCCGCGCCCTCGCCGCTCCCCCCCGCCCCCGCGCTCTCCCTCCTCCCCTTCTCCCTCGGCCCGCAGCACGCTCCATACACAGACAAGCACGCCAACACCGCCCACTACTTTCAGCCCCGTCCCCTCGCCCCACCCGCGCACTCTCCAGGCGCCGACCAGCAGCAGCTTGTGCGGGCAGCGTTCAGAGGCCGTCAAGTCGTCGGGCAGTACCTCTCCGTCCCGCCCGCCTACCGCGGCATCATCCTCTCGACGACGCTGCCGCCCAACAAGGGCGGTACGGAAGACCACACGCATTCTATTCCTGCTTCCGCGCCTCCCACACCTGCGTCTATAGACGGTGTAGACGGCGGCGGCGGCGGCGGGAAACGGCCGCAGAGAAAGAGCGTACTCGCCAAAATCAAGGGTGCGGGACAGACTGCCCTCGCTAAACCACGTACGCGCCGAACAGCGCCTGCAAAAAAACGTACCCGTCTCGACTCGGACGACGAGCAAAATGAAGAAGGAGATGGAGATGGAGATGGTGAAGAGACGGCAAGAACGCCTAGTAAACGCTTCAAATCCACCACCACCACCCCGAAAAGGACACTATCCGTTCCGGAAATCGTGATCCAAGAAGCTACCCCGCTCAAACAGCCGCCGATCGCTACTCCCACCACCGCTACCACGCGTCAAGAAGGAGAGGAAGAAGTGCAAGAACCATTCATCCCTTCACCCGAAACGGAAAATAATCCGCCTGCATTTAACATCTCTCCTCCTCCACATACACTCGCAAGCAAGAACCAAGAAGAGCAAACGGACGATGATGGGCCGGTGAGGATACTTTACCCAACAGCGGAATTCCAGGGGTTCATGCTTTATAGCGGAGATGTGCCCCTCACGGGCTTCAGATCGGACGAGTTGGAGGAAAAGCACGAACAGCGGGATGCGGGAGAGGCAGGTTGCGCAACTATCAACCTGCGCCCATCTTGGTGGCGCCATGATGGTGCCGGTGAAGGCGGAGACGAGTTTGTACGCGGTATGGGCGAATGGCTGGGTCTCGTAGAGGTCGTAAGTCCCATGACATTCATTTGCATAAAGCTGACCCTTTTTTGGCGTGAAAAAGTTGAATAAGCCTGTCTATCTCGAGGGGCTGGACGACGACGACGAGGACGAGTAGAATACTTCTTTTCAATATTCTTACGCGGAGCATCGTTGTGCCATGTCCAACCAGCCAAGTGCTGTTAATGCCATATGCATACATGTAAACCCAAAACCTGCTATCAAAAATGGATAAAGAAAAAAGAAAAAGAAAAAGGAGCAACTGCCAACAAAAGAAAAATGCGAAAACTCTTGATGTAGTACTTGTACAACGACGCTTCCCCCTCTATATCGCCTCTTGGAAATACCCTTCAAACAGACTTTCCTCCCTCAACTCACTCTCTTTTACCGTACGATACACGTGCATTAACAGCTTTGGGTACCGCGAGGAAAAATAGAGTAAGAATCCGGCAGGAAGTGCGCCGAGATGCTTTTGCACCGCCGGTTCTAGATCTTGATAATGATGTTTCTTTTTTTTTTTTTAATGCACATTAGCTTGGGGACAAGACGAAATCAAAAGACGGGCGAGACCAACCTTATTCCGCATCGCCCTCAACATATCCCTTACACTCCCGCCTTTATACTTTCTATACTTGCCCAAACTACCTGTAAACGTCTTATCCAGTCGGGAATACCAATCCTTGCCGACGACACTTTGTGCGCCTTGTTCGAGCAGTACAAGCGTCGGCTCAGCCGGCTCGGTCTGCATGATTTCGAATCGATCGGAAGCGTCGCACAGAAAGCCGAGACGTTTGGCGGCTGGCCAGAAGATGGGATGGGCGAGACATTCTGATGTGGATGGTCTGCAAAATCGAGTGAGTTTGGGTTGCAACGCAACCAAAACAAGAACGTACCTTGCATCGGGCTCACTGCTCAACAACCTCCCCACCAAATCTTCCACCTCTTCTCTCTCCTCTCCCAATAAACTCAGCATGCCCATATTCACAGCTTCGCCCTTGACGATATTACTCTCTCGATTATACGTCTCGCCAAAGGGATGTTCCCCCGACAGCAAAACCCAAAAGTACAGGCATCCAAGGGCAAACAGATCGACAGCTTTAGTCAACCGACTCCGCGCGACGCCGTCTTCTGCATTGGCGATCCCGCCAGAAGATCCGACAGAGGAAGAAGCGTCAAAACCTTCGTTGAGACGGACCACGCCCCGGATACATTCGGGTGCCCGCCAGCCCAGGCTACCGGCCAAATTGTTCGCCGTCGGCGCAAAGGATGATTGATCTTGGCCTAATCGTCGGGCAAGTCCAAAATCGGATACTAGGATTCGCAGCCCTGAAGGTGTTTGCGATACCAGCACGTTTCTGGTACCTCTTATCAGCTGAACTGCTTTTGCATTTTGCGTCTAGAAGCCCCCCCCAAAAAAAAAGAAAACTTACTGAGGTTTAATGTCCCGATGTATAATCTTCATCCCATGCAAATGTTTCAAACCCTTTGTGACCTCCATCAACGCCCGTTTCCTATCCAGCTGATCTGCCAACTCTCTATGCTTGTCGGGTGATTCGATCAAATCCGCCAAGGAGGCTTGACACAAGTCGAGGGCGATGTAGAGGAAATTGTCCCGCTTTTCTTGGCAGTAGTACCGGATGACATTGGGATGATCGTCGCTCGCTTGCAACAACTTGACTTCTTGACTCGCCAATCTGGTAAAGTCGCTCAACAGTCTTTTTACCGCAACTGGACGTCCTCCCCATGTCCCCTTCAACACTACAGTACCGTGTGATCCAAAACCTAACATCTTCTTGTCAGATTTTGCGGGAGGTCGCAGGTTACTGTAAACAATCATGTTGACTCACCAATGATAGTATCTGAAATCGCCAGCCGCTCCTTATCCTGGTAATCCAACAGATCCGTCGAAGAAAGTTCTCTCGGCAATTCTGGCAAGGGTTTATTACCTCCCTTGGGCGTCGGCCGGGGGGAAACGTCTTCCTTGTCCTTTTCATGATCCTCATCTTCATTCTCACCGTCGTGTTCTTCGGGTATCAGACTGGCCGCGGTAGCAGCAGTAGCATCAGGCTTCTTCTTTTTACCTCGCACACGACGACGAGTAGACTTTTTCTTGGGAGGAGGCGTGGCCGTCTGATCTGTTTCAGGTGTGCCTTCCGAGCGTGGGGGAGAGTCTTCAGGCGTGGGCGATGGTTCTTGGATGCGCACCACAGGGACAGACTTGACTACTGACAACACTTCTTCCCCCTCTTCTTTTTGTTCTTCTTCTTTTTGTTCAAGTCTCACCTCTTGGACAGGTGCAGCGAGTAAGGGCATTTTCTCATCCACCTTGCTTTCTACTGATTCTGGTGCCGCACCTTTTCCCCTTCCGAAACGGACCATCATACCGCCCAAAAGGATGAACAGCATCCCCAACGCCACCACCCACTTCCACCACCAATTCTTTGCAGGTCCAGCCCGTCTCTCAATGAATGGCGGATCAATCATCTCATGCTCCCTGGGTGGGTCAATCAACCCTGACAAAAGTCCCCTACCACGACGATGGTCGAGATCAGAAGAATCGCCATCGTCGGTATTGTAAAATAATCCATCGGATAGATGTCCGGGAGGAGGGGGGCGGGCAAAGTTGATAAGAGGATATGACGAAGATGACAGGGCGAAATGTAACGGCTTGGTGTCTTTGTTGCCTGCGGCCGTGTTGTCGGAAGTTGTATTGGGTGATGGCAACGTGAGACATTCGGGAAGTGTAGCGATATAGGTAGAAGGAGGCGCGTCGTGAATATTAAATGCTCTTGGGTCATTTTGTCCAGGAAAGAGAGCGGGAAGGTGGGCAGGAGGTTGCGGAACAAGAATGGGTGCACCCATGGGATTTTCTCGAGGAATGAGGATCTCGTACACGCCGACGCCTACATGTTCCAATTCTCGATTCCAAATGAGTCCACCACCAGGCTTTACACCAAGTGCTTTGCCATTGAATCCAAGCTCGATGCGTATGCGAGGCTCTTCATTGTCAGGACCCCATGATTGGTGTGCTACACCGGCCTTGACCCATGATTCGGCAAGAGGACGGTTATAAGCATTAGGGGTGTAGGTGGAGTAAGAGATCTCTTGGATGGCGGGAGCTGATTTCTTTTCCGACGAATACGCCGCGGATGTATACGTAGATAAGCCTTGGGAAGAAGATGGCGAATGGATCGTAAGTCGATAATCTGTTCGACCGATGAACAATGTATCTCGCTGTGAAGAGCCGCGTTGCTCGAGATCGTCAAGGTCGTCGCACACACTTGAGCCGTCATATTGTGACAAATTGGCAGTAGGAGAAAAACAGTCGATTTGTTCTCCAGTTCGCAGATCAACACTCATTAGAGAAGTGTGTTTGCTGCCGGTAAAGATTTGGGTCGGAGATTCGGGGAATGTAAACGGGGACAGCTCAATTCTACGCTATTAGCTTCTTGGGCAATCGGTACTTGACTCACAATTGATCTACAGACAGAGGCAGCTTTCTCATCTTCATCTGCCCGTCCTTGTCCTCGTGCACATAGAGACTCCCGCTCAGGGGTTCCACAATGTACTCTTCAACGCCGCCTTTCATCTTCCCACCCACCAGCGGGTCACCTTCGAGTACCCATTTCTCTTTACCCGTATTCCTCTCCAGAGCATGCAAAGCACCGTCCACGGTGGACACGAGAACGAGCGGGTGCAGGTCATGATCTATCTGGACGGGGAGTGTGGCAGCGGAGGAGGGGGCAAGGGCTCGAAGGGTGTGATGTGGGAAAGGGATGAGGGCTGCGGGCTCTGGGGCGGCGTAGGCGATGAGGAGGGGGAGGAGGAGCAAGAAGTAGAGCATGGTGGGACTATGTGTCCATCTGAGACGGGGGGGTGTCCTGAGCTGTGTGCGTTCACAGGATGGTGGCTTTTCGGTGCTGCAGAGTCGCCGAGAGAATAAAATCGACCAAAGAATTAAGCTCCTACTGCACAGCAGGAGAGATCGCCCCCGCCCCCGCCATGCGACAACCACGTGGCCAGGCACGTGAGGTCATGGCCGAAGTGGAGGAGCTGTTATTACGCGTCGGCGGCAAGAAATATTTTGGTCGGGCTGGCGGCGAACAAAGGGCGGGCGACTGGCGCTGGCGCTTACTCACACTTTCCGTCGCTGCCCGTCCGTCCTTTCCGCAACAATCCAGTCAACCACTCTCACTCCTTACTTCCTCACTTCCTTCTTCCTTCCGCCTTCCGCACCAGCCACCAATGTCTATCCACGGGAACCTCTCCAAACGCCCTCCTCTCGACGGCACAGTACACATTGACACCCAGGAATCATCCGCCCAGCCATCTAATAATAACGACGTTGCAGGGGTTCTGAGGAGAAATCAAGCTTGTCTGCAGTGTAGGAGAAGGAAACTGGCATGTTGTCTCTTACTGTGGTAAATGTTATGCTGATCTTTGATTGCAGAAATGCGACGCCGTAAATATGCTTTTATTATAGGCTCAACATTGACTGACAATTCTTAGGCTCGACCACATTGCGCCACGTGCGTCCGATCATATAGGCATCTTCTTCGAACATCACCCAAGAGTAATCCTGTGCTATGTTGTGACTATGATGATGGGGCATCCAATCAAGTGGAGGAAGGCGATAGCCAGAACAAATCAAGTGCCGGACCATTAGGGGCTCCCGCCAATGAAGAAGAGGAGACTTCAGGCGTAGCCAACGGGTCGAAGAAGAAGAGGAAAGCAACGGGAGAAGGTAGGCGGAAAAAGAAAGAAGAAGAATTTGATGAGGAAAGAGATAGGTTGACAAAACAAATCCGTAAGTACAGACTCTGGCGTACTGATCGCAGCTTTAACATCTATCTCTCTGTAGAGGAGTTACAGGCACGGTTGGCCGATAAACCTCGTACCCCTGCTCCAGCATTCAGTAGTTCGTTGTTTCAAAACGCCACTGCTCCATCCCCCAATACGTTCATCAACCTTTTCACATCTAACCCTTCCCAACCGGCATCCAACTCTCGAGCAGATCCTATGTGGGGGAATTCCGATCCATTAGAACAAATACAGTCACAACATACTCATCTCGTCAACCTTGGCTCATCATCCACCAACGTCTCCCATTGCAATGGACCCTCCCCTGCCAATCAGGGATCAGACACTTCTCGTCGATCAAGTAGTTTGCATAACAATACATCAACTCCAAACTTGACCTCTGGCGAGTCTTCCTCAGGCGCCAATATCCTTTCTCCTGGAGAAATATTCAACTTTTCACCAGCAGACATATCAAATGATGCTTGGAACGGTGCCGTCCCTGACATTAATGATCAAAACAAGTCTCAGAATTGGCAATCATTCAATCCAAACGACCTTTCGAGTACTGTAGATCCCTTAAAGGGCCAAGCTCAATGGCGAGGCCTTGAATCTGTCTCTGCGACATTCGCAACGACCATGAATGGCAATGTTGGTGCAGATTTGCAGATGGAAACCGAAATCAGCATGGATGGGTTAGAAGCTGGTCTTGATGCAGCGATGCAGCAACAAATATTGATGGATCTTTTCTGGCCCGGATGGCCTGCAAAGCTGCCCGAACCGAATGTTGTGAATGACCTGTGAGTTTTGTCCCACACAGTATAACGCGATTTCCTTTTTTTTTATTGACGTCGCCAAGCATCGAATCCTTCTTTGACCAAGTACCAAATCTCCCTCGTATTCTCCATCGCCCTCGCTTCCTCGCACGCATCGCTCTTCCTCCTACTCATTCCAATTTCCCTCACCCTTCTCTGATTCACGCCATATGCGCCGCGGCAGCTGCCCGGTGTCCTGAAGAAGTGTACTCCAAGTCTACAAGAGACAAGCAATGGGCCAAGTTTGAATTTTCTACGTCTGGGCATAGTTCTGATTCTGAGAGTGCTAGAGATGGCTTTGGGCTAAGACAGACAATGTTTGCGAAAGAGGCAGTCCAAGATGGGCTGAACACTGGTAACCGCTTATTTGATGTTGTCAGGGCAATGGTAAGCAACTTGACTTTTCTGTAAACCTGTTGTATGCTCACGTATGACTTAAGATCATCTTATGTCGAGTTTTCATTGATGACACACGGATGCTCGAGTGTTGGGCTTATGCCGGTTTGGTGGCTCGAATGATACTTCCTCTGGGTCTGAACGTCCGCAGCGCAGAATTGTCTCTCAAGAGCGTCATGCTCCCACCACCGCTTGATGCGTTGGAAAGAGAAGAGAGAAGAGCAACGGTCTGGATGGCGTTTTATCACGATACTGTGGCGAGCGCAGCCAGTGGATGGGGAACAAGTATGAGTCTGGATGAGTTAACCGTGGCCTTACCAGTTTCGGCCAAGGAATTTGAGGACGGTTCTGTAGGTATTGCGTAAAAGGATTTGGGGGCTAGAGCTAATTGGAGTAGGAGTTTATGGAACCCAATCCGCAAGATGTAGAATCACCTGATCTCTTTCTCAAGTGAGTTAATCCTCTTTCACGGTGTTATTTTATACTGATAACCGATTACAGACACCCTGTCGTGGATCCCTTTGTAATGGTCACCAAGGCCACCATTCTCATGAACCGCACGAACCGATTCGTGCGAAAATGGAAGAACCGACATCTGAGACCGAATGATGATATGGATGGGATGGACAAGCCAGAATTCAGGGAATTGGCTAATTCCATTGCCTGTTTCCAGTGAGTTGCGACCTATCCGGGGGAGTTTTCTACTTGAGTTGACATTGTGATAGGATGTCTTTCCCTTCTGCTCTCCGCAATGCTTGCAAGTTCAACTCACGTCGCCGACTCGATGCCGACCTTGTTGCTGCTCATCTCCTTCCTCATGCAGCTACTATCTGTCTTTACGAACCTTTTGCAGACCTTGATAACCCGTCCGACCAGCCTACCAGACATTTAGTAAGTGCCACACAAGGCATCGTCAGTATCGTACAACAGTTGGCCAGTGCCGTTGGTGGGGAAGCAGAAAAGTTTTCAAGCGTCATGCATTCCTCGGCTAGCGTGTAAGTTGAAACTTTTTGTGGCGGTGATTTTTTGATGATATTTTTTTATTGACGAAAAATAAAAATTACAGATGCTTCGTCACGGCTGCACGAACATCACTTTTGCTTATGCGACATGCCCTGAATAACGGAGACGAAGTGTCTGCATCGTCCCATCGCACTGATTGTGACACGGTTCGCCTTGCTTTATCCTACTTTGGGATCAGATTCAAGATTGGTCAGCACCATGCGCAATTGATCGAATACTTTTTGGACAGGGCAGTAAACCCAACGTTTGAAAAGCTGATGGCCCACTATCCCGATCATCCAAGACCAGGAGCGTGAGTTGTTTGAATGCGTGCACATAAATCAAATTGATCAAGCTGATGAATTTCCAGGCCGCCTTTGACGCGCGATGCTGACTTTGGATTGTGTGTCGAAAACGCACTGAATGTCAAACGAGGCTACTGGCGAATCAAAACTCGTCCATCCTTCAGTGGCACAGCCTTTGATGAGTCTTCAGCAAACTATAACCACTCTCATTCTTTTGCCGGTTTCTCCCAGGCGCAAACGTACATCAACAACAACTTCAATCCTCCTTCTGGACCTGGAGGTTCAGGGATAAGTCCTATCGGGTCAGGGAACACGCCGGAAAGCCAAGGAAATGAGGGGTCTGGTACGGGTTCAGGGGTTGGTGGGGCGTCTCTAAAGGATATCTCGATGGATTCCTCGCCTGCTTCCGGGCTGAATACCGGATCTAGTGCTTCAGCTCCTCCCGGTGAAGGCCAAGGTGCTGCCGATCTATGGCAGGACCAATTTTACGCTCTTAACGACCAACACGCTGCTGATCCTTTCCGAGCTCAGCAATCATCATCGACCCAAAAGGTTGAGTATATGAGCGGCGTTTCTGTCCACTGCCCTACAGATTTGACAAAACAGCCTGCGCCGGTGCCGACATTGATGCCAGAGTCTGAAGCTTCACCTACGCGTATGGGGTCTTTCATAACCACGACTAATAATGTAATCAATATTACGGGGCCGGGGTCAGGGATGAACAAGGGAGACGATGGGCTGCGATGGGTGAAGGATCATATGAACAAGTATCCCTGGTCGGAGAATGAAAGGAAATAGAAGGCTCGGCATAATGTTTTTGAGGGGAAATGTCATCAATTATTTTGGTTTTCGTAGTTTTGACTTTTGGTTTTAGTGATCTTTTGGCAGCAGTGCTTCCAAGTATGTGATTATATTGTGACTCATTTGTACACCTCGTCGCTTCTTTGATCTCGTTTATCTCTTCTGATTGATTTTTTTTTCGCTTTTATCGAGCCATTAACATGTATTGCTTCCTCGGTTTTTTGAACATGTTGGCAAAGCGGTAAAAGTGCATGATTGAAATGCCAGGAAGAGCTATGTATGATACAGTTCGTGATGGAGATGAATAAACAACGGATGAACAAGATGTCAACGGATGACAGGGAAATACACAAAAGGGGATTGTGAATATAAAACGCTACGGAAAGCTTGGTAATAATGATGCTACAACAACGCACCATTAAAGAGACGGCACGTGTAACAATCTGCTGTACTATACACATTGCTCTTCGGCATCAGGTACAGTCAACTCAGATCAGACCCAAGAGTCGGGGATCTCTGGAAGGGTCAAAATGCCTCTTCTCTTCCTTCTCCCTTCCAACTTGTCTCGAAGCACTACTACTCTCCAAAGTGGCGTTTTCGCCTTTGCTTACGGTCGAGTTGAGAATGAACCCACTTTGCTTATTGATTTGACCCGTCGTTTTTGATCGGGCCATGCCTCCATTAGGTAAATGACCCGACAAAGCTTGGTCCATTCTCTCCACATTGTCGGGATGATGAGTAGGCGAATGAGCAAGGTTTGGGGTCGATTTGATGTCTCTACCAAGATGAGGTCTGGTTTGTGTTGATGAAGGGTCGTCGCCACCGTCAGGACCTGAGGCGGGTGTCATACCAAAGTTCATTGCGTTACCAAAAGCGTCTTTGGGTTGGGAGCTGGATAGAGTGGCGGATGAAGATGAAGGAGAGGAAGATACAAGTGTGAATGGTCGAATACCCAGAGAAGCGAGAAAGGATGGTCGACGGGATGAAGGTGGAGTTGGAAAAACTATAGAAGATATACGGTGAGCACAGCAAAGGAGGGTCACACATTCAATCTTCCGATCTAATCTTTTGAGAAGACACATTTTTTTAACAAACAAAGACGAAAAACATACCATCGCTACTTCCAAAACTCATCCTCCTTTCCTCGGGACTCTCCCTGTCTTCTCTGTCAAAACTATGCGTCCCAGCGTCAAAACTTGACATGAACTGATGCAGGCGCGACTCCATTGCTGCACCGTAAGAGCTGTCAGCGCCCGAAGGGGGTGTCCCAGCAGGAGTGATGAGGTCGGGGGAGAGGTGAGAATTGGGAAGAGAGTGGTGCGGTTTTGAATTTGGGATAGGCTTGGCCATTGTTTCGACGGTGCAAGTGGATAGGAGATGGGAGGTTGTGTGAAAAAGCGGCGATAGATGTTTGGGCACTGGTGACAGCAGTCAGTTTCGGGGTCAGAGCGATCATGTGCAGGTCGGAGGATATACGTTGCGCAGGAACAAAAGACGTGCGCAGTGGCGGGGATTGGTGGACGATGTGTGTCGGCGCCGGACGCAGGTGGACTCACACTGGAGCGTATGCTGGGTGCAGAGTTTGATTCAGCCAAGGTCTTTTGTGCGGCGTTCTCTTTACACTATTAGAACAACCAAATAGAAAACGCTGTAATCATCGTCCCACAGATCCGGGGTACTTTTATTTTATATTTCTCGGGCTTCCGTCTATTTCTGCCTCGGATTAATCGGTTAACGCCCCGAAGGTTACGTAACATGGGGATCTCTCTTTCTCATCTCCCAGCTGCCATATGACGTCACATACTCTCCACAATATAAGTCTCAAACCCTCTCTATCTCATTCGCCATTTCGCTCCCTTTCTCTACTCAACCCACAACCCTCGCTCTCCACTACCCCAAGTACTAACCGTATTCAAAAGCAACCTTCCAGAATGTCTGTTCTTCGACTGAGATCTCTCCAAGCTTTGAGGGTGCAGCGAACTATGCCCGCCGTCAGAATTCTGTCCAGGGGTGCCGCCTCCAAGCACGACAACGACCCCAATGTGCGTACATGAAGACACAGAGCAAATCGTGAACTTGGTCATTTAACTGACATGTAACCTATAGGTCCTTGCCAGGGAAAAGGCTCGAAATCTTTCTGGAACACAAGATTCCTCTGCCCCTCATAAAGAGCATGCCCCTGGATGGAATGAGCATCTTGCGGTGAGTTTTCACTCTTTGATAACCCCATATGGATTTTCGCCTGTCTCTACTTGCATAAATGCTGACAATAATTTGTAGACTGATGCAGAGGCAAACGTAAAGGTTAGTAGAACACCCAGGTAGATCCGGGGACAAGGTATTGACTATCGTGTCGTAGGCGGACCAAGCTGCTCCTGATGGTCCTCCAGGAAAGGACCTCCAGGAAAAGACCGTCAGCCGTATGTCTTATTTGTGCTTGTAGAGCCGAAAGGTTCAATAGGCTTATACAATATTTCAGACGTGGACAAGCACCACCATACTCCGGACGGCATGTCTGGCGCCGAGCACCACCACATTAATCCGGGTCCTGACCCTACGCCCAGCGAAGAAAATGTGCGCCTTTTCTTTTTGCCGACAGTGAATGTACAGGACACTACTGATAACTCTTTCCAATTCGTACAGGTGAAGGCCGACCGAGGAGAGGCGTAAGCTTCCGCGTTATAATGGCGGACGAGCGCATGGACTTATCATGTGCCTGCAGGTCATTGTATTTGTAATAAGCAAACGACGAAATATATTTCTATGTAGCTTAACGAAACTATGGGAAAAATGTATAAGAAGCATCAGGGAGATTAGGGAGCAGACATCTTTTATCAATTGTTTGAATGAACGCACACATATCGTGGTCGTTCTATGAATTGTTCTCAAGCCAATCATACAAGCAGGGCCTGGTTCTGCCATTTTTTCCCAAGCTCAGAAGCACATCATACGTACATCTGACTGCATTTTTCTCACGCCTTTTTGCATGTACTGGTACTACTGGATGTGGCAGCACCGCATGCATAGCGATCTATCTACAGCAGTAGTAAGTAGTGCGTGACCTCCGACACGAAGCCATGACGTCCCATACCCGGCAACTATGAATAACCGGTGGACGAATCACAGCACTTGCCATTCATAAAACTACATCCATCCCGAGCAACTTTTGTTCTCTGTCCAATAGTTCATTTCGTATACTATCACTTACACAGCCTGAGACACAGCCGCCAGATATGAGCACACAAGAGCCACAGAAGGAGTTAAAAGAACTGACCAAAGAAGAAGTCGCCAAGGTGCTTTCCCCTTCATCTCGCACGCTCCGCTTATTTAGAGATCAACTACTGATGGAATGACTCGCGTGGATGATCATATAGCACAACAAGCAAGGTGATCTTTGGGTCATTATTGACTCAATCGTATATGACCTCTCCAAATTCGGGGCCATGCACCCCGGTGGCGTAGGCGTTCTGTTGGACCCAGAAGTTGGTAAGTTCGTTGTGTCCGAAGCGGAATGAGGCAGTCCGCCGGTCAACATTCCCGGCTGAGAAAAGTGTTTACGCCTTGAACAATGGGTTAATTTATGATTTTTTTAAAACATAGCCGGTCAAGATGCTACCACAGTCTTCTTTGGCCTGTAAGTCAATTTCCAAATATTTTTACCACCGTCCAACTGACATTTCCGCTCTAGCCACCGCCACGAAGTCCTGCTCAAACCACAATACCAACGCCTCATTATAGGCCAACTGTCTGGCTCAGCACCCACTATCAAACCCCCTACCCCGGGAGCGCTCTCCAGAGTTCCATATGCTGAACCGACATGGCTTACCGCCGAGTTCAAGTCACCTTATTACAAAGAAAGCCACAGGAAATTGCAGCAGGTGATGCGAAAGTTTGTAGAAGAGGTTATAAGGCCAGACGCCCAGCTCTGTGAGGAGAATGGGAAACGAGCTAGTAAATCTGTACTTGAAGCAATGGCGTGAGTCATTTTGTCCCGAGATAAATTAACGTGATACTGATGGATGTTAAATAGAAAGGTAAATTTGAACGCTATGCGTCTTGGACCCGGCAAGCATTTACACGGGCGTACGCTTTTTGATGGCGTGGTCAAGGGAGAGGAATTTGACTACTTCCAGTGAGATTTTATGAAGCTTTTCTTCTGGTTCTTGGGCTTATGATGGTTTAAAGCGAGCTGGTCATCAACCAAGAACTCGTTCGCTGTGGCGCTAGAGGCTACGGCGACGGTCTTAATGCCGGTATGGTCATCGGTCTTCCCCCCGTTCTCAACTTTGCAAATGAACCCCTGAGATCTAAGGTGGTTCAAGAAGTTTTCGATGGGGAAAAGATTATTAGTTTGGCCATCTCGGAGGCCTTTGCCGGTTCAGACGTGGCCGGCTTGAGAACGACTGCTACAAAGCAAGAGGATGGAAGTTGGGTGATCAATGGAACGAAAAAATGGATCTCTGGTGGTATGCACTCGGACTACTTTGTGGGTATTCAAATTATTCATATACATGGTTCGCTTCTTACTTGACTCCCTTCTTAGACTGTAGGGGCAAAGGTGAAATGATCGAATTGTAGCAGGTCTTTTTAGGTGTTAGCTGACTGCGTTTGTGCCTAGACTGAAGGAGGTTTGACCGTCTTCCTTGTGCCCCGCACCGAAGGAGTCGAAACTAAGCAGATCAAGACATCGTACTCGACAGCTGCTGGAACTGCATACATTACGTTTGATAATGTCAAAGTACCCGCTGAAAACATGCTTGGGCCTGAGGATGGAGGTCTACTTGTCATATTGAGCAATTTCAACGTGAGTTCATTCATGAATGTATAGAGAACAAAAAGGAGCTCCAGCTGATGGTAAAGATGCCATATAGCATGAACGGTATGCCAGATTACACCTCCCAGTGACCACGGGTGATTACTGACTTGTAGAT